>NC_140532.1:62934302-63166802 GCF_057382185.1 Mchenga conophoros | reverse complement strand
CCACTCAGCATATGTATGAGATCCTAATTAAATGAGCAGAGAGAAAAACAAAACAAAACAATGCATTTTAAAATGGATTTTCCACTAGTGCATTTTCTTTTTAACTTGTCCCACTTAGAATGAACTTCTCTTCTGTTTCATGCATGTCTCTGTTGTAAAGACAACAAAAAAGGAGCTGGATGAACTGTGCAGATGACTTTATCGCTTCACACTTACCCACAACTATCACTGACATGAGTTTGACGAGTCAAAGGCAAAATGTGAAGTTAAACTTACATTTTAGTTAATGGGAGATTACCAGTAATTCTACCTTCTACTCAAAGGCTTGAGGGGACACTAAACTGAACTATTAGACACATAAATCCAGCTTAAATATCAAAAGCACATGTACTGAACTGAGCAAAACAGCTCTACCCAACAGTAATGATCTCAGAATAAAAGCTCATGAAATCAGAGGCTGCTTTTGGATCAAATCACCCCCGTGCTCTTGCTGGCCTGTGTGCCTGTTAGATTGAAAAGCATGCTTCTTAGTTTCAAACTGAACTTCTCCTGTATCTCTATTTTTAAGCGTGCAGCCTGCTCCATGCTGGACCTCCATAATGGAACCAGCTGTGGGGGCAAGATTAGTGATGCAATCACCAAGCTTTTTTTCTTCCCTGCCGTCTCTTATGCACTTGCTAAAACTGCTTCTTTCTGCCCATGAGAACAGTCCAACAAAAGGATATCTTTTTAGATTTTAAAATATTTTTGGAGTCAAGCTTCAACTTCTTTTAATGTATGTTAATGGTATTGAATGCAATAAAATGCAAAAGCAGGATTAACCTAACTAATTTCTTCATCCTTCATGTGCTATGATTCTGCAATGCAAAACAGATGTATTACTAATATGTACACATAGGTGCTGTGCTGTGAGATCCAATCTCCGAGGAAGATGAGGCACTAATTCACACATGCCTAGTTTCCAGTGAAGCTTCATTCAGGATAATTATGTGCAAGATAAACCAATCATATTATGACTCCCACGAGCACTTCTATGACTCACATGTGTGTGAAAAAGAGTTGGACGAGAAACATTTAAATAATTTGCAATTTGCTTCATCCGGGCAGGGATGCACCTATTTTTTATGTTTGTGTATACATTCTCAGTTACTACTAGCTAGTTTAGTTGTTAACTAGTGTTTTTCTGTAACTGGTTACACTGTTAAAACCTTATATTTGACCTCATGAGAGAAGTCCCAATCCAGGAGGAAGAGTTTAGTGAATTTATTCATAGAGATGGTGCAAGTAAGGGTTGCTTACAGGTAGATGGGCACAGGATCAGATATGTTCCATGACAGCAGGATGGCTGTGTGACATATCTCCCCTGTCGTGGAAGATTTGCAGTCGGACTGCGTGAGAAGCTGCTTCACCCATTATGAAGTTCTTACTGGGAGGTATGATTAAGCAGCTCTAATGTCCTGTAATGCTGTTTCATTGTAGCAGCTATCCAGATGTTGTCATTACTGGGCTATGACAAAGAAAAAAAAGGCAGGTTCATGTTCATGCAAAGTTAAGGGAATATCTCTTTTCCTCTCCTTTCATCCTTTGTGAAGAGTTGTTCCCAACAACAACTTTCAACTTTTGATCAACTGCTAAATTCAAACAGAGCAAAAACGAGGAGATCCAGTCCAGTTTTACTTATAAAGCCTATTTAACCTTCATGTCGCGTTTAGGTCAAGTCTCAGTCAAAACAATGAGCATAGGACACTATTTCAAACTGATATGTTAAACATTGTTTAAAAAGATCAAAGATTTAAAAGTGGGCAATACCAAAAAGTTTAATTGTATTCTATGATTTTTATACAGGGAGTGCAGAATTATTAGGCAAGTTGTATTTTTGAGGAATAATTTTATTATTGAACAACAACCATGTTCTCAGTGAACCCAAAAAACTCATTAATATCAAAGCTGAATGTTTTTGGAAGTTGTTTTTAGTTTTAGCTATTTTAGGGGGATATCTGTGTGTGCAGGTGACTATTACTGTGCATAATTATTAGGCAGCTTAACAAAAAACAAATATATACCCATTTCAATTATTTATTTTTACCAGTGAAACCAATATAACATCTCCACATTCACAAATATACATTTCTGACATTCAAAAACAAAACAAAAAGAAATCAGCGACCAATATAGCCACCTTTCTTTGCAAGGACACTCAAAAGCCTGCCATCCATGGATCCTGTCAGTGTTTTGATCTGTTCACCATCAACATTGCGTGCAGCAGCAACCACAGCCTCCCAGACACTGTTCAGAGAGGTGTACTGTTTTCCCTCCTTGTAAATCTCACATTTGATGATGGACCACAGGTTCTCAATGGGGTTCAGATCAGGTGAACAAGGAGGCCATGTCATTAGTTTTTCTTCTTTTATACCCTTTCTTGCCAGCCACGCTGTGGAGTACTTGGACGCGTGTGATGGAGCATTGTCCTGCATGAAAATCATGTTTTTCTTGAAGGATGCAGACTTCTTCCTGTACCACTGCTTGAAGAAGGTGTCTTCCAGAAACTGGCAGTAGGACTGGGAGTTGAGCTTGACTCCATCCTCAACCCGAAAAGGCCCCACAAGCTCATCTTTGATGATACCAGCCCAAACCAGTACTCCACCTCCACCTTGCTGGCATCTGAGTCGGACTGGAGCTCTCTGCCCTTTACCAATCCAGCCACGGGCCCATCCATCTGGTCCACTCTCATTTCATCAGTCCATAAAACCTTAGAAAAACCAGTCTTGAGATATTTCTTGGCCCAGTCTTGACGTTTCAGCTTGTGTGTCTTGTTCAGTGGTGGTCGTCTTTCAGCCTTTCTTACCTTGGCCATGTCTCTGAGTATTGCACACCTTGTGCTTTTGGGCACTCCAGTGATGTTGCAGCTCTGAAATATGGCCAAACTGGTGGCAAGTGGCATCTTGGCAGCTGCACGCTTGACTTTTCTCAGTTCATGGGCAGTTATTTTGCGCCTTGGTTTTTCCACACGCTTCTTGCGACCCTGTTGACTATTTTGAATGAAACGCTTGATTGTTCGATGATCACGCTTCAGAAGCTTTGCAATTTTGAGACTGCTGCATCCCTCTGCAAGATATCTCACTATTTTTGACTTTTCTGAGCCTGTCAAGTCCTTCTTTTGACCCATTTTGCCAAAGGAAAGGACGTTGCCTAATAATTATGCACACCTGATATAGGGTGTTGATGTCATTAGACCACACCCCTTCTCATTACAGAGATGCACATCACCTAATATGCTTAATTGGTAGTAGGCTTTCGAGCCTATACAGCTTGGAGTAAGACAACATGCATGAAGAGGATGATGAGGACAAAATACTCAATGCCTAATAATTCTGCACTCCCTGTATGATTGTGTAAGATGAGAATGAGCCAGCTGTGATGCCTTATTCTTTCACACCCATGTGGTGCAGAATAACGATCAGATATTATACACTGTGTGTAAAAGTGAAGTCACTGTGACATCACCCATTGGTTATTGAGGTGTTGTGAAGCCTTAAGTTTGGTATTTGAACTCGGAAATGATGAATGAGGGGCCGTAGATGCTCATGTGTGCTAGTCCCACGTCAATGCATAGTCTGCTTTTTCCTTGTTTTTGCCTCTAATACTGGTGGTGGTCAGAGGGCCCGGTGGTGCCTGTGTCCGGCAGCCTCGCCTCTGTCAGTGCGCCCCAGGGCAGCTGTGGCTACAATGTAGCTTGCTATCGCCAGTGTGTGAATGTGTGTGTGTGTGAATGGGTGAATGACTGAATGTAGTGTAAAGTGCTTTGGGGTCCTTAAGGACTAGAAAAGTGCTATACAAATGCCGTTTCATGCTCAAATGTACTGCTAACATGAAACAGAGATGCACAATGACCTTTTTAATCATTTAATAAATGACTTGATTTTTTTGTCACACAACAGTTTCTGCCTCTGAATGTTAACATTACTGTTTTATTGTCTTACACTGAACACTAAAACCGGGAGAGACAGATACAATGCAATTCAATTTTATTTATACAGCGCCAAATCACAACAACAGTCGTCTGAAGGCACTTTATATTGTAAGTTAGACCCTACAATAACACATACAGAGAAAAACCCAACAATCATATGACCCCCTATGAGCAAGCACTTTGGCCACAGTGGGAAGGAAAAACTCCCTTTTAACAGGAAGAAACCTCCGGCAGAACCAGGCTCAGGGAGGGGCGGGGCCATCTGCTGCGAGTGGTTGGGGTGAGAGAAGGAAAACAGGATAGAAGACATGCTGTGGAAGAGAGACAGAGTGAGAAAGGTGACTGAAGAACAAACACTCAATGCATCATGGGAATCCCCCAGCAGCCTACACCTATTGCAGCATAACTAAGGGAGGATTCAGGGTCACCTGATCCAGCCCTAATTATATGCTTTAGCAAAAAGAAACGTTTTAAGCCTATCTCTACTAAGAGTAATCTTGAAAGTAGAGATAGTGTCTGTCTCCTGAATCCAAACTGGAAGCTGGTTCCACAGAAGAGGGGCCTGAAAACTGCAGGCTCTCCCTCCCATTCTACTTATAAATACTCTAGGAACAACAAGTAAGCCTGCAGTGTGAGAGCGAAGTGCTCTAATGGGGTGATATGGTACTACAAGGTCATTAAGATAAGATGGGGCCTGATTATTTAAGACCTTGTATGTGAGGAGCAGGATTTTGAATTCAATTCTGGATTCAACAGGGAGCCAGTGAAGGGAAGCCAATACAGGAGAAGTCTGCTCTCTCTTTCTAGTCCCTGTCGGGACTCTTTCTGCAGCATTTCGGATCAACTGAAGGCATTTCAGGGAGTTTTTAGGACATCCTGATAATAATGAATTACAGTAGTCCAGCCTGGAAGTAATAAATGCATGAACTAGAGATACAAGTTATAGTCATGGGAACGATGTTCAGCCGAAAGCAGAAAAGCTTTATTTTCCATGCTTTCTAAGAAGAGTGATTGATTAAATGTTAGGAGAAATAGGTTAGGGTTCATTACACCCATGATTGCATTTTCAAGGTATTGTTGCCAGGCAACATAACATTATTGGAAATTTGGTTTAGAAATCTCTGATGATTTTCTCGAATGAGCCCAATAAAGTTAATGTCTCTTCTCTTCTTTGTGAGGTGAATAACACTGATCTTCCTCTTGCAAAACAACGTTGTGCTCAGAAAACCTCAGGTCCTGGCTCACGAGCGAATGTTACGTTGACCTACCTGAACATTGGCAGAAGCCTACTCCAGCAGGATGATGTCTCCTGTCACACCACAAAAGCTATTTGGGATTGGTTTGAGCAGTGCAACAAAGACCTCGGGGCACTGACCTAGCCTCCAGACATCCTGGATCCCAATCTAACACCTCTATCAGCTGGAAGCATCAAAACAAGCTTGAGGCAAAGTCTTCCCCTGCCTCTTAGCTGGACCCTGTTCCTATGCACGCCATCTGTTTTTACACCACCCCATCTACAACCGTTTACTGCTTGACACTTCAAGAGTGTTTTAGAGGATATTATCCCCATTCTTCCCCTTAAACCCTCACTCCTGTGCCATTCCACCCTTTCACCACAGCTATTCTCTCTTATTGACCCACTGCTGACTTGAACGTAGCAGCTTATTGAACTGTACTCAGTACTGTACTCCCTGGAGTGAAGTCAACTGTACATAGAAGAGTTTAATAAGATGACTCAATGCTAAGATCGCTTATTGACAGTGTGAAACTTTACAACACTAAATAAATCGGTTATAACATTGGCTTCGTCCTCAGCTGATTACCATGAAGTTGCAGTCAACAACAACAACAAAAAAAATTCGACTAAAAAAAGAATTCACAATTTTTCTAAATGAAATGAGTCTGTCACATAACGTGGCATGCACTTTATTTATTAGCCCTGTGTTTAACAAGCAGCACAAATTCAGGTTTATTTTTCAACATTTCAGCATAAACACCCGAGAACACAAAATACAGATTACAAAAATTCATATGCTGAGTTACCGGAGTGACGTACAGATTGAGATGTATGATTAACATTAACAAATGAAAGCTGTGTTTGTTACTTTCAGCTGTTTGAGTTAAGTTTAAGGATCTGTATGTGTGTCCCCAAAGCAAGAGAGCTGCACAGCCAATTACTTCTAATTCAACTCAATTCAAGTTTATCCCAAATCCCAGTAACAGTTGCCTCAAGCTCCTTTATACTGCCGAGGATTTCCAACATAAAGATTGTGTTTCACCGTCCTGACCAATCCACTATCTGCTGTGTACACCCGAGATGGGGAGGTGTTACACACAGCCACAGTTTTACTGTTTTAGTCTAGGCGGCTGAGCGGTGTTACACGTTTTGCTGTGATATCAGCATAGTGATATATATGGATATATAGGCTAGTTTCTTTGATCTCTTTACAAATATTTAACTTAAGATTCAGTGTCAAATCAAACGTCAGAATTTAGAGTAATGGTTACTGCACACTTGGATTATTACACTCTTTGATGTTTACGACAAGCCGTGCTCAAATGTTCAAAAACACTAAGACTGATTAATTGTGTTTATATTATGTGTGAATGTGTGTGTAAGTGACAAAATAAAACATGTGATCTAAATACACTTCTAGTATAACCTACTGAAGTTAGATAAGCTATCACACATGCAGAGAATTGTTGCATTGGAAGTCGTTCAAAATCAAAAGAATTTTGTGAAAAGCTCTGATAATTCATTATTTATAATATGATTTCATATATATATATATATATATTACACATATATATATATATTACACATATATATATATATTACACATATATATATATATATATATATATATATATATATATATATATATATATATATATATATATATATATATATATACACTCAACAAAAATATAAACGCAACACCTTTGTTACTGCTCCCATTCCCCATGGGATGGACGTAGAGACCTAAAATTCATTCCAGATACACAATATAACCATCCCTCCCAAACAGTGGTCACAAATCAGTCCAAATGTGTGGTAGTGGGCACATCTGCTATATTGAGATAATCCATCCCACCTCACAGGTGTGCCACATCAGGATGCTGATCTGACATCATGAGTAGTGCACAGGTGTACCTCAGACTGCCCACAACAAAAGGCCACCCTGGAATGTGCAGTATTTTGCGCTATTGGGGGTCTGGGGACCCAGAACCGGTCAGTATCTGGTGTGACCACCATTTGCCTCATGCAGTGCAACACATCGTCGCATGGAGTCTATCAGATTGTCAATTGTGGCGTGTGGAATGTTGGTCCACTCCACTTCAATGTCTGTGCGAGGTTGTTGGATATTCGTGGGAACTGGTACACGCTGTCGTATACGCCGGTCAAACACATCCCGAACATGCTCAATGGGTGACATGTCCGGTGAGTATGCTGGCCATGCAAGAACTGGGACATTCTCAGCTGCCATCTGCCCTGAACAATGTGAACCATGATTCATCCGTGAAGCGCACACCTCTCCAACGTGCCAGACGCCATCGAATGTGAGCATTTGCCCACACAAGTCTGTTACGGCGACGAGCTGGAGTCAGGTCAAGACTAGAGATGGCACCATACCACTTTTTTATGTCCGATACCGATACCGATATCATAAATTTGGATATCTGCCGATACCGATATGAATCCGATATAGTGTTTTTTAATCAACAAAACTGTTTTTTAAATATCTTGCTGCATTTTGCAAGTCTGCAAGTTCATACTCAAGTTTAAAACAACAACTACACTAAAGCTATTCTGTTATACCTGTATGCAAAAAAAAATATTTCATAGTTCAGCAATACTGATCAATCTAATAAACTTAGACCTACACCATCCTCCCTATTCTGGTATTTTAAAGAGTACTTAGCGTAAATATTAAGCAACCTAACTAATAGGGTTCCAACTCCCAGCAACAACAAAAATAAATAAATAAAAAATAAGGAAACCACCCCTCACGCTCCACCTCATGATGCTTAATCGACGTAATCAACCTTAATTTGATGCAGTGTGAAAAAAAATGCACAGAAATCAATTATTTTTCAAGAAATATTAGATAGATTCAACATCTTTCTTCAACAGAACTGCAGACTGCACAGATGGTACCTTCCCAAAGGAAAAAGTACTATAGCTTACTAGGGTATATTAGACTTAACAGTTACTATATACAGTAATGGACTTCTATACATTTTACATCAGATTAAAACTTTGGGTGTAAGATTCAGATAATTATTTAATAACAGCCAGACATTTTAAATGAGAATAAGAAAGAAAAGTATGTCTTTGTGCCCCCTTTTCCCTGTTAATGCCGTATCGGCCCCCCTGGCTAAACTTTGCTAGATCCGCCCCTGCACAGTTACAGCCGTCAGCTGCGTAGAAAAAGATCCCGGTGTAGAAAGTAATATTAAATAAATTCTAACAACAGCTTATTAAGCTTAAACATGCTGCTGTTGTTCAGCCGCTGGTTTCCTCTTTCTGGTGCAAAGTGGGCCAAAAACAAAGAAGAGACACGGCCTCGTCGTGACAGAAAAGCCGATCAGCTGATCATTAAGCAGTTTCATGATTGAAGTAGCAGCAGGAGAGGCAGTCGCTTGTTAAGCTTAACGCAGGAATGCTTTACAAACATTCAGAGATGGACTTACACACTTGCTTTACTTCTCTCGGGGATAACTTTGTCGGAGATGAAATGCCGGGTTGCTAGCGAAGCTCCAAATGCTATCCAGACCACCGACAGGTCCCGCATGCCACAGCTGCTCTATCACGTGATGCATACTGCTCCGACGTGCTAACGTTCTGAGGTGAGTTATGGCGTGTTGCAAGTTTTGTGAGGTGCTTTCGTGATATTTAATGGATCGGATTACATTTTTTATTTTTCTCCGATATCCGATCCAGTAATTTAGGTCAGTATCAGACCGATACCGATACGTAATATCAGATCGGTCCATCTCTAGTCAAGACCCCGATGAGGACGACGGGCATGCAGTTGAGCGTCCCTGAGACGGTTTCTGACAGTTGGTGCAGAAATTGTTTGGTTGTGCAAACCAATTGTTCCAGCAGCTGTCTGGGTGGCTGGTCTCAGACGATCTTGGAGGTGAACCTGCTGGATGTGGAGGTCCTGGGCTGGTGTGGTTACACGAGGTCTGCGGTTGTGAGGCCGGTTGGATGTGCTGCCATATTCTCTGAAACGCCTGTGGAGACGGCTTATGGTTGAGAAATGAACATTCAATGCACGGGCGACAGATCTGGTTGACATTCCTGCTGTCAGCATGCCAATTGCACGCTCCCTCATTGCTTGTGGCATCTGTGGCATTTTGCTGTGAGACAAAACTGCACATTCCAGGGTGGCCTTTTGTTGTGGGCAGTCTGAGGTACACCTGTGCACTACTCATGATGTCAGATCAGCATCCTGATGTGGCACACCTGTGAGGTGGGATGGATTATCTCAATATAGCAGATGTGCCCACTACCACACATTTGGACTGATTTGTGACCGCTGTTTGGGAGGGATGGTTATATTGTGTATCTGGAATGAATTTTAGGTCTCTACGTCCATCCCATGGGGAATGGGAGCAGTAACAAAGGTGTTGCGTTTATATTTTTGTTGAGTGTATGTATATATATATATATATATATATATATATATATATATATATATATATATATATCATGGATATTCAATGCTCAACATTAAATATCCATGGTGAGGCAGCAGAAAGCTAGAAGACCTGAACTCACAATACAAACAATTTCATAGATCATAGACTTACTTACTTACTGCCAAATTTTACATTAATCTTTGGGTGACTCCACAGATGTGAAAATTTAATGTTTGTCTTCCAATTTTCAACTTATGAACTTAACTAGAGAGACACTGCAGTTTTCTCGGTCAGTTCCAGTTGACCATCCAATGACCATGTGATCAACCAATACAGATTTTTGACTACTCTGATTTTAATTCTGAGAACTGCAACTAACAGCATACACAAACACATTTTTTTGATACAAAATATTATTTTAATGACAAATGATTCAGCATTACAATTTCTACCAAACTGCAATAAGTTATGAGATCTTCTCTCCTTTCAAAATAAAATGCTCCGCTACTGGAAAGATTTAAAAACTACTAACTGAAAATGAGTTGCTGTACTCCCACCTTTACCTCACATATTTTGTCTTACCAAACAAAAGCAGAACCAACAGTTCAAAAACAAAACAATGGTCAGTTATTTACATAATTTTCCAGAAGCATATTTTTATATCTTACAATATAACGACCTGGCTGATTTCTGTTCCTGACACTGACGATTAATGGCCAGTTATAATTTGGTCAGATGAGCACATATCAACCAAACACCTGACCAGTCGACCCCGAGACTATAGTCTTTTTGGTTAAAACGAAAAGAATTTAAAGATCAACAGATGATCAGAACTGATCTTTCTTAGAAGATGAAAATTTGTATCAAATCACATGGATATTTATCCAACCAACTGACTAACACTGCCTCTATTCAGCTAGCATGTGTCAGTTATATACAGATATTTATAGACGAAGATATTAAGCTTCAGTGTAGGACGCAAAAATGCTCTCCTGGTGATGCTTACATCAGTACAATAGTGTAATTGCAGGTTATTGTCTGCGTAGGTGTGCTGGATAGTATACAGGACTAAACAGAAATCATCATGACAGTGTTTTATGTGCCCCTGATTGGCGTCTGCTCTGTACAGAGACTAAACAGAGGGCGATAATCAGATTTCTTCAGAGGCATAGGGACCTTGGTATCCACTCTTCACCACTAATGCATGCAACCACAGAGACGGTAATGCACCGGAGGAGCAAAAACAAAGCCAATAATAATGAGCCAGAGTAGAAAGTCCCCTAACAGTTAACATCAGTTAGAGTAGTGAATGGCAGGCTTATTTCACAAGAATCGGCCCCACCTAGATTCTACCATGTGCGCTTCACATTACTGTAACGTCTCAGTCATTTTGGGCTGTGGAGAAAATTCAAATGTTTCCTAAAAGATGCCCATTATTTTGTGATTCTACAGCCCAAATTACCAAATAAGTCCAGGCAGCCCGTGTGATACTTAGGTGATAAAGGGTTAAGGTTATTATCAGGATGTATAGAGCTGTTAATGAACTGCAAAATGAAGCAGAGAGAGAGAGAAGGCTATGTTTAGACAGCCCTGTGTCTTAAAGGATTCACATTAAACATGATTATTAAATGGTTTGTAGAAAGATATGTCTGATCTACTACAGACCCAGTCTCATTTACATTAGCACCCCCAAATCAACCATATATAATGTACCACTTCCTTTTAAAAGGCTCTGATTGCAAGCTTGTTTCAGCCATCACATAACAAAGACAGATAAAGAGAAACTTTGCATACTGCGAGGCAGAGGTCCTGATTAACGAGGTACTGCTTAGTATACAGTTAATTTGGTCTCACAAAAGCAACATTCTCACAAGATGTGGACAGCTTCAAAGAAAGAAAGGAAGAGGTGGAGAAAACAAACAATACAAAAAAAGAAAACTTGGAAAAAGTTCATACACTGTGTAAAAGCTTTGTGGTTTTGAACAACTGCTAGTTGAGCCATGCTTCTATTTGGATTGTGCTATTAGCTATTAGCTGTTTGTTTGCAGCCTCTGTTAGTCTCAAAGCCTTTTAGATACTTTTGTAACCACTGATGTTTCTCCTTTATCAGCCATTTATCTTACAAAAATCTCTTGGATGGAGTGTCATGAAATTTTGGACATCCAGTCAAATAGTTCAATAGCTGCAAGATACCTGCAAGACACAAAAGTCTGTACAGATATTTAAGGGTTTGTTAGCATGATTCTTAGGCTAATACGCTGACATTTCCAGAAAAAAATTTATATTTAAACATTGCATTATTCAATTTCTGTACAGTGTTTGCTTAACAAGGGGTAACGTGGTTTATATGTACATGCAAATGTGAGTGACTGTCAAAATAACGTATGTTAAATTAAACATATGAAACTGGCAGGAGCATTCAAGTCTCAAAGTGCTGGAGGCCCTCTTTAAACCTCAATTTCTGCTTATTCTGAGCCTCAAAACAAGTCAGCCTTTCTGAACGGTCGGGCGGCCTTAAGTGTTTTGCTGATTTAAACAACGCCTCATCAAAGAGAGATTTAGTCCAAATCAATAAAAGCAGCCATCTGTGTGTTCACTTTGGGGTTTTAAGCTTCAATTGGTTCAGAGGCAGGAGTACGCCTCCGCCAAGGCTTCTATCAGGACAATCCATTTGCATTGTTGGGCAGTGAAAATCTAACTCTGATCTCTTCTGCTGATGTGCTTCCTGTTGGTAAAGCATTCTGTTTCACAATCTGAAATGCATTGCTTTTTTCCACCATTTCCTGTGCAACGAGTGGTTGATGGGACTCGTGAAGATGCCTTGTGGCTCATTTGCAATTAAAAGTAATAAAGATGTATCCAAATGGCACCTTTCAGGACCAGATTTGCAAAGTGCTTGTCATTAAAAGCATCCAGTGAGCAACAAAACAGCAACCAACAAAATCAGTTTGTCAAAACACACCAATCTCTTAATTACTCTTACTATGGGTGTTAAGCTGTTGCCAGGTGCATAATAATTATCATATTTAGCCATTTGTATTAAGCATGAGCCCTAATTCTTTCATTTCCATCATCACTGTTCCTCTTACCATGGCAGTAATGCATTATTGGGGATGACAGTGGATCCAATCTCATCTCTGCTGACTATCAGAGCTGCTTCTATTTCCACTTGAAATACTTTTTTTCTATGAATATCTGATTTTCAGCATGTAGCACCTCTGCTTTTAATTCATGTGAATGAATTTACTGTAGAATATTAATGGCCTCACAGCCTGGAATTCTTTGAAACCTTGCATTCAAACAAATGTCTAAAACACCATGCATTTCTTTTCTTATTCATTTTTAACTAAATGGCTGAGGCAACATAGACATCATAGACAGGTATACAGAGCATAGACAGGTGGACATAGACACATTCTAAAATATTGTTTTGAAGCCTCAAGATGAGCGTTTCTGTTGTCACCATGTTAGTTCCAAAAGTCGAGATTTCAGGATGGTTGAATGAACTGACAGTGAAACTGCGCGCTCACTTGTCTGCCCTAAAGTGTTAGTGGTCAAGAGTGCAGTTTCATAGCACAGGTAGTTCTCTTTTTTGAAACATGAAATGCTCAATAGTTGCAAAATAGATTCAATTTTTTGTTCAATTTGACCTAAAAAGAGCGACTGGGCCCAAAGACTTGGCATTAAAAGTGTTTATAGAGATCTCAGTCTTCTATAGGAGCAGTGGTATTTTCTTTTTAAACCACAGCTATCTCCATGCAGGCTTTTAGGCACTTTTATAGTGGCTTCAATTTAACTGCATCCATGTTTTATACTGTAATGTCAACTTTATGTATCTAGTGTCTAGAGGCACTTATATAGTATATTTATATACTATATAAAGTGCATATATAGTATATAAATATACTCTGAAATCCTTCATGTTTTTCCTTCTTGTCTTCAAAATCATGCAGTCATTTTTTGCAAAATCCATTAACCTATCAATTTTCTACCACTTATGCAGTGATACTGAATTAGGCATATTCAAGCGTGCATTTTTTCAGAATTAAAAAACAAAGAAAAAAATAACATATGAGATAAAGTAAAAGTCAGGGTGTGCTACAGAGTACCTGTTAGAGTGTGCTCCATGTAGCAGAGCCTCTGTTCTCACAGCAGAAGCCTGGGTTTAATTCTGTCTTCCACCGCAGGCCATTTACTGCATGTCATCCATCACTATCTTACCTTCTGGTTGTTCAGCTGTCACTATCTAATAAAATAAAATAAAGTCTTTAAAAAATATTAGAAGCAAAAATGGAAGATCAATCCTGTCTAGCTACTTTATTAGTCAAGCAACACAGTGGCTGGAGTCATCCTTCATTGTAACTTTTTCCAAGGGAAAATGAACACAATGTTGTCCAGATAATGACTTATGAAGTCTAATTCTGACAGGAGGAATAAATATATTAGCCTAGGTATGAATTAGGCTACAAAGAGAAGCGGTGGGCTGACAGGAAGCATGTTGTACTGCTTTAACATCCACTTCTGCACTGATTGCACTGATATACGCCACCCCTTAAATCCCAGCAGCTATTAGAAACTTTTTAGGTGTACCTGTAATTCCTTTATGTATAGTCACATAAAAAAAAAAAACCCTAGAAACCACAACTCAGACAATTATATTAATCAGAACCTCTCTGACCTTTTTTTAATTATAATTGTCAACTTCCTTTAGTGAGGAGTGAGCTTACTGATTAGTGGAGCTCCTGAATCTAATTAACTGCCACCAGCTGTATAGAGCTGATGCCTTGGTGCGTTGATTGCACCCTGCACGAGAAGCTGACAAGCTGAGACACCCTGTGGCTTTAGAAAGGGCTGTAACAAATGTAACTGGATGAAACCACTAGATCAAAGAACAACAGTGTTTTCAGTATTTAAAAAAAAATTCAAATATTGAGCAGAAGTGGGTTTGGAAGGAACACGGTGAGCCTCGAAATCTAACACGGTTGATCTGAGTACAAAATAAAGATATTCTGAGCTGCATTGTGTTTCAGTTTTTTTAAAAGCAGGATTTTGGGTGTGAAATATCGAAGCAAATGCATCACCTATTTGGCACATCAAAGCCAGAGCACAGCAGAACAAGCTGCACGCTTTGTATTTGTGCCAGCTGAGAGCATAAGCCAGGCACTGTGTCGGGGACACATATTGTAGATCATTTTTTTCTGCTTTCAGTTCATCCCAGCTGCTTGCAAAGTGCAGAGCTGCGCACAGGAGGACTGTGTTCTACCTGCCTCATTTCACAAATCATAGTGCTGACTCTGCTCTACTTCTAACGTCCGTGTAATGCAGAGCTTTGTCGACACATTCAGAAAGCTTTATGTTTTACCCGTCTTATTGTGACATGGCATGTCTTTACTGTTGTACACCACCACACTGAATTTCAAGTGAAGCAAATAAAATGCGATTAAAGTGCCTTGTCACACCATTAATTTGTTAATATTGCATGGCATTAAGTGGGGATTTTTTTTACGTTGTCCCTCTATTTTCATAGGTTCAAAAGTAAGTTTTTCCATTATAATTTGAGTGTTGAATTTAATGTTTAAGCTGGGCGTTCATTTGATAGGTGCTCATGGGAACGTGCAGTTCAAAGATGTCTCGAATCATATGGAGGAGGCTAAAAAAAAAAAAAAAAAAAGCCTTTTACATAAAGAGCAGAAACTTTTAAAGTATCTAAATCCACATTTTTTAACTAAATAATTAACTATTTTAGTAACAGGTTTTGCTCCTTTTCTGTCTTTCGGCACCATTATGTGATGCCACGGTGGGTCGCCCAGTTCAACTGTATTTATATAGTGTATCAGTCGCCTGAAGGTGCTTTTATATTGTAAATTAAAGCCCCAACAATCACATGTCGGCCTCTGAACAAGCTTAGCAACAGTGGGAAGAATAATTCCCTTTAAACAGAACCATGCTTGGGGGGCAGGTGGGCTGCCCCTTTCCTTCTCGCCTACATAATGGGAGGTCCCCAGCAGACTAGGCCTTTTGCAGCATAACTAAGGAAAGATTCAGGGTCACCTGATCCAGTCCTAACTATATACTATAAAGCAAAGTTTTAAGGCTAATCTTAAAAGTAGTGGGAGCTGGCTCTGCCTTGCATTTATAACTTTATCTCCAAACTGATCAACTGGACCTGTTCCTCTGATGCACTCACCTCTAGTCTTGTCCATCCTGGGAACTCACAATGAAAATCTTTTTCATCATCATCAATACCATGTTCAGCTCTTCCTTAATGTCTGTATCATCTCCAAGCAATACATCATAGCAGGTTTCACTACCTTGCAAACCTTTTTCAGTCTTGCTGCCATCCGTCTGTCACAAATCACACCTGACAGTCGTCTCTGCCCAGCCTTCACTCTCTTCTTCACCTCTCTTGTGCACTGCCTGTTGCCTTCGATGGCTGACCCTAGGTATTTTAACTCATCTACTTTTACTACCAGTGACAGGCTTAGAAAAAAAATTAAAAGCACTCACTTGGAGAGTCAAAATTCAAAACTCAGAGGCGCCTTTGTGATTGTAAATACAGAGGATTTACCCACAAAATGTAAACTGTGACTAGGTTTTGGTAAGAAAAAGGTCAAATTAGGCTTTAAGAAAACTTTTTTAAATGCATGTCCAGTTCTGGAGAAAGAACTGCTCATCGTTACTGAAACTACCAGAATCATATGATAAAAGACAGTAGGGAGAAGGAAAGGTTTGTGATCTACAGCACATCATCACGTCATCTATCAAACATGATGAAGACAGTGTTAATTCATGGCTGTCGGAGGAACTGGGTCACTGGGATCATGATGGAAGTAGCAGAATTCTTGAGTGTATAAAGCTGTTCTGTTTGTTCAGATTCAGGGGGATAAAGTAATATGACACATGGATAATAAAACAAAACATAGGGGCAAAAATAAGTGGTAAATCTTAAGATTGCTTAGATGAAAGCAGTAAAGAAATTAAATATGTGCTTATATTAAACTCATCAACAGGATTCTTCTTATTTCCTACTTATTTGCATTCAAATTTCAGCCTTGATTAAAACTGCAGGGAGTCTGGAAAGTAAAAAAAAAGATAAATTCTCTTTAAAATGGTCTTCACTGTCACAGCAGCTTATTCCTTCAGTGTTTGCGTTCTGCAAGCTGAAAACCTCCATGAGTGAAAGTGTATTTGCATCATGCATCTTGCACAGTGATATCGTATTGATCTAATGTGGCACTAGGTATAAAGGTCAGCAATATTAACGCAGCGGGTAAGGAGTGTACTAATGTCTGCAATCGACATGTTGGATGCAACCTATCCCTACGTGATGCTACAGTGATGTGTTATAGCCGTAGTGAAGGTAAACAACAGCAACAACCTGATTGAAACTGGCACAAAGTTGATCCTGAGCACATGGTGACCATGTTCACATTCACTGGCTTTGTTGAAGAAGCCAATTATAGTTGTTGCTAAGGAAACCATTCAGAACTGAAATCTCTGTATCTTGTGCCACTTAATGTCCTATAACCTGACTCGATGAAGGTAGCATCTCCAAGGTAAATCATTAGTTGTGTAGCATAATTAACCAGTGTGCACATTCTTTTTTTAATCTATATTTTTGGGGGGCATTTTTGCCTTTACTGGATAGTGACAGTGAAGACAGACAGAGGGGAAGACACAGCAAAGGGTCACAGGTCAGACATGGGGAATTCTGGGCAGGTGGTCACTTGCTCACCCACTAAGCTAAACCAGCACCCCACTGGGCACTTTGAATAACATAGGTACATATGGACTTTATGAAAGTGATTTTCCATTTGTCATGATACTGCTTTTATTCCTAAGTGATTACAGTACATAACTGTTTTTTGATTAGGTATCAAAATACTCATTTACAATAACAAGCCAGTTTACATCTTGTTAGTACTGGGTCGGACTCCCCTTTATCTTTAGAACTGAGACCTGGTGACTGTGGAGGCCATTTGAACTGACTGAGGTGGCTGTGGTTTAGATAAAAGCACTGTATGAATGCGTGTGTGATTGGGTGACTGAGACTTCTAGTAAAAGCTCTTTTAGCGCTCAAGTTGAGTAGAAAGCTGCTGCCTAAGTATCCGTCCATTTACCATTGCCATGTTCAAGAATTTTGTTTGGGATGATTTAAGCTTTGTAACATGGCATCCTGTCATGCTGGAAGCAATCATGCAAAGCAGGGATAGACATGTTCAGCAACAATACTCAGGTAGATGTTTAAGCAATACTCAGTTGGTACTAAGGGGCCTAAAGCATTGCCAAGAAAACATTTCCTACACCACCATCACCATGTTTATGCCAAATGTTGACCTTACAATCCAAATGTGTAAGCAGAAAGTGAGACTTATCAGATCTTCTATTGTTTAATTTTTGTTGAGTCTGTTTGCTGTGCTTCACAGGAATGTCACCGGGTGTGATCATCTGCTGTTGTAGCCCATCTTCTTCATGGTTTAACATGATGTGAATTCAGAGAATTCTGCATACCTTATTTGTAATGAGTGTTTTGTTGAGTTACTGTTCCATTTTTTTCTTGAGAACTGCTGCTCACTGGATAGTTTCTCTTTTCCAGATCATTCTCTGTAAATTCTAGAGGTGGTTGTGCGGGAAAATCTAGTAGATCAGTTGCTTCTCAAATACTCAGACCAGCACCAACAACAATGTCGGCGTTCAAAATCACTTAAATCACCCAATGCTTGGTTTGAACACGTCTACATGTCTAAATGCACAGAGTTGCTGGTGATGAGGATGGTTAGATATTTGCATCCAGTAGCCAATAAGCGTGAAGTAAAAGCTTTATTTATAAATATTTATAATAAAAGACTAATTATATGTATTACTTAGAAAATATGGGGTGTTGTGTGCAAATCACTTTCACAGTGTGAAAAAACTCATCTAAATGTTTTTCAAAACTTCAGGATGCTGTTTTCATCTGTGTGCTTAGAACCCGTTTCTGCTAAATTGATTTCAAATATTTCTACATAAATCATTCTGCAAGGCTGCTTTCCTCAGTGATTCTGTATAAAGTAAAAGTAGAAGTTGAAATAAGTTGCACAGTACAATGCAAAGAAAAACATCAAGTACTAAACTCTAATGGCATCCATAAATTAGCTGATCTAACCCTGGTTTAAGCATTCTCTGCTGTACTGTTAAGAGAAGCTCTTAGCTCTGCTTAGCAGGAACGACAAATAATAAACACTGTTAAAGAAGAATGGGTTCACGACCACAGATGAAATGTAATATAAACATGGCTTTCGGCAGCTGTTAAAAATGTAGAACAGATTCTTGCTCATGTGATGGCATGCCACTGGTACACAACTACTGCAGACATTGTGAATGCTGAGTTTATCACTGCTATTGTTCAAGCATAATCAAGGCTGCAGGGCATTGTACTGAGCAAGGAGCCTCAAAATTTCAGACCTTTGTTTTTGTGCGAGTTTGATTCAAAATGACTTGCAGGAAGAAAAAAAAAGAAAAAAAGGAAGATCCAGAGCGCTCAGTCGTGTCTCTAAGTTTTCCTCTTTAAAGCATCTTATCTCAGCAGACATTCTTAGCCAAGCTTTTAGATGAGTTTGAAAAGGCTGCTTCACAAGAAAGAGGTATCAACAAACATTATCTCTCTGAAGCTACAGGGTGCTATTACCTAGCAGATAAGAGGCAAACTCTCTCCTTAGCTAATGGACGACAACATTTTATCCAGTTGTCTCAAACGTCCATCAATCACTACTGCAGTCTGGAAATAAATATTGCATATTTTATGTGGTCCATACAGATGGAAATACAGAACAGATGCCCTGTAAATAGAGGGATACACAGGGATATTACAATTTTTAATGGCTGGAAACAGCACTGATGAGGACTGTGAGACAAAGAAATAAACTTGTGGCCAATAACCCTAAAACAATGAGTGAGAGACATTAAAATGCATTGCAGTGCGGAACCACAGTTTGGATAATCATTCTCTGTGGGTTTGTCACAACCAGAGACCCTTTCAAGTTTGCTTTAAGAACTGAAGCATTTGCGTCATTGTTTATTTAATGCCCTAATTGTTAATTTAACAATTGTTAATTTAATTGTTAATTTAACGATAAAAATGTAAAACAATACCTAATTTGACAATTTCTGTTTGCACAATGGAACCCACCAAAATCCAGGTGTTTCACATTAAACCTCCTCATTGACATTCGGTCTGAATTCTAAGATGCGTAAACATGTAAATGTTGAATAAGCATGCTCCTGGTTATGGCTGTTTGGACCCTGTACAACCTTCTGTGCTTTGGTTTCTGGGTCATATTCAGAGCCCCTCACTCATGCAGAAGTCCGGTCAGTTTGTCAGATATTTTCCCAGCACAATTTGAGCCCCTTAGTACGAACTGAGCATGACTTCAGTGCCACAGCCTGCCTGTTTATTCAGCTAACCATGTAAATTCCTTCATGACTACAGTGTACCATGTCACAAAGCTCAACTAGCCAGTTTCACCAGGGAACTTGGTACTAACTAGGTGTGCCTAATGAAGTGACCAGTTAGCATAGATGTGTACAAGTCATGTAATGTGATATAAGATACGATAATACACTTGTGCTTATACTTATGTATACAGTTGTTTGCCTGTATACATTTTCTGCAGCTTCCGTTGGCTCTCAGTGGCACTCCCACTACTTTATGTAAGCTGTATTTTCTTAAAGCATCTTTTATTTACTACAGCTTCAAAGGCAGCTGGGCTTTATTTGAAGCAAGCTTTTGTTATTATTAGTATGTGATTAGTGTATGCAGTGTATGTATCCTCCACTAGACAAACTCTCGTTTTTCAGCATTATGCTGTTAACACTAATTCAACAGTTCGGTGTCCATTTCAAATTAAAAGCCCTCTTATGTTTCTGTGCATTCAACAGACCAGGCAGTGTCTGGCCACAACACATTCCTGCACATGTTTTCCTGACTGTAGGTTATTTGCAATTATTTATACATTGGTTTGTTCACCTGCAAAATATCCATCCATTGCGCACCTATAATTATGTGTGTTGCACTGAAAGTGTCAGTTGTTAGATTTGTGCATTTGGATTTTTTAAAAAAAGAATGAGTGACATCTTTCCACATTTTCTTCTATCTATTCAGTTTTTAAAACATCCTAATAAGAGGAAAGATTATATGACTGTTGAAAAAGAATTATAATTAATAATAATTATTTATTAGAATTAGGTAATAATTTAAATGGGTCATCTCTCCCTGATCATTTTTTCCCTTTCAAGATTGTTTAGAATATTTTGATGTGGCCTTTTAGCACCTTATCAACATGGTAATGTATCTCTGTCTAATTGCTGGGATTTTTGGATAGTTCATTAAACATATTTTTTTCTTAAACTTTAGCCTACTATGAGAAAATGTTATATTTTCTTCTTTAACTTTGCATTCTTAATAAACACAGTCTGTCCTCCGTAGGGAGCTTGGTTTATCTGTGCCAGCATTTTTCACAGGCAAAGCTGCGTTCACCGTTCGCTGAGCATCTCCGCCTCCTTTTTCTCTTCCATCTCTAGATGTATCGGTGAGCCTGTTGTCTCTGCTGGTGACCACCTGTGGTCTGGCTCTCTTCAGCGTCTCCCTCTTTGTCTCATGGAAGCTGTGCTGGGTGCCACTAAGTGGTCGTTTCCTCCCAGATGTCCTCAAGGGGGCACACTTCTTGGGAGGAGACCAACAACCTGTCCTCACAGAGGTAAGGAGGAAGAGCAGGGTTAATTACTTGTATGAGCAACATTTAGTTTTAATGGGAATATCATGTAAACAGAAAGGAGCAGTAAAAATCATTTTTTTAAAGAATACTTTTCTTTGAATTTGCCAGTATTGAATTTCACAGTACAGATGCAGATAGGAAACCAGGGGTCACAAGAGGATATCACATGCAACCAACGTCATATTCGGCCAAAATCCAACCCGGTTGTTACAGTGATATGGTCTGCATCTTCGACAACCAGATACTCCAAAAATCTCCAGTGAAAATTGTATTTCACTTTGTCTTATTGCCGCTTTTTTGTATGTAATCAGTCTACTTGCACTGCAAGATTACTCATAAAATAATACGGCCTTTATAGAATATAATTTATATAAAACTCTTATACAACACAGTTTAATACTTGATATTGTACTTATGTTGTCAAACTGTAATGATGTTGTTAGATAGCCACTGCCAAATTAGAATTAAAATCCATTTTAAAGGTCATACTACAACCTCATACTGCAATATTTAGAGCTGCTCAGCTAATTGGTACACGATGATAACCTGAACTGAAATGCTGCTGATTGCAAGCAGGTGTCATCTATACCATCAGTGTCGCTTCTGCAGCTCTGCTACTGCCAGCCATGTCTTTCTACATTGAGTTTACCTTTGACAATTATAGTCACAGTTGTGCCAGTGTAACAAACGGGGACACTAAAGCGGTCGCGCCAGAATGTCGTGCTAAAAAGAAAGATTCTTTAAAATACAAGGGGGAGCAAGCGAGTCAGATACCAAGGACACAGAGATGAAGCAGGTCTGATCAGAAACAGTTTATTACTAGTCCAGAAAACACCAATAAAAACCACCCTTAAAAACACACACGATAGAAATATTATTGACAGATAAAGCCCCCCCAGCTAAAACCCAATGCTAAAGCTAGTAAAAATACAATTCTCTACATTTACTAAAATCCCCTGATGTAATGTCCCACAACCCTGGATGCATTATGGGTCCACCAGCAGGCCAGAGATTCCCTTGCATGAGTTGGGTCCATGCCAGCCCTGTCTTAGGCCGACGAGGAGGAGCCTCCTATCCCCTCTCTTGTCCACTCACTGGGCCCACCACATCCCAGCCCAGCTTCCATTTCACACCGGAATCCTCCACGCGATGCCACCATGGATCCCCTCGCGTCAGCACCCTGCAAATACACAAATAGGGGCCAGAAAACTCGTCCCGGAAGAGACCCTGGCTTATAGCCATGGCAACCCTTTCCCAGCACAGCTGCACCCAGCATATGACAGTGGGGAAAGCGTTACTCACATATGCCCATGTGCAGTCAGTCCACAGTGGATAAAAACCATGTCACATAAAACACTAAAAGCAATAGAAACAGAATAAAACCATGCAAATAAAACGACACTCATAAATAAACACTAAAAATCAGAATAAAACCCATATACAAGATATACACAAATTTCCACTGTGTGACACCAGCTCACATGTGGCATGGAATGGAAATACCCAGGTTCTGGGATCAGTGCAACTGCTGTACTTTTTGCACATTGGCAATAGACAGATAAGCTGGAAAAGTTGAAAACCCTTTATAAACCCATCCAACTTTCTCTATAACTATATAACTAACTATACTATGTTGGAATTTTTGCGTGAGAATGCAGATACCCAAGGTAATGTATAAAACGGTTCAGGGCTACAGCTATCTTCTTATATATTCTAGATATTAAAAATGTAATGAAAAGCATAAATTATGTAATGCTATTGCCATGATATAGATATGACTATGAAAAGTGGTTTGTGGTCTACTTTTGCTGACAAATGTGTCACATCCAATCTCTACAAAACAAACAACTCACATGAGACTAACCTGTTAACATTGGTGCTAACGAAGAAGCACACGTGTCATGCACAGGTACAAGAAGCAGTGTCTCTGAGAGTCTGCTCTTTTGAATGTTTTGTTGGGCTTGTTGAAGCTGTTGGGACTGGGCAGTGTAACCTTATCATTCTTCTTGGTCTGTAGAGTTTTTTCACTTAAAATAATTCCAGCTCTACTCAACTTTTACATGACTAAAGATCTAATCACCCAGAGTGATCCAAAATGTCCTGTTCTCTATTAATGGCCTTAAAGAGAGAACTTAGTAACATAGTTTTGCATCTGTTTCAAGCAGTTGTGCTATTTGAACTATGTATAATTATACACACAAACAGGAAGCCCTTTTTATAATGTGTATTTTCTATTTGACTGGGGTTTTCTACTTGGCATTGTACTGGTGCGAGTACACTGCCACCACTACTTTCAAATTGTGTACAAATTTCATCCTGAGTGTTTGTTGTCTGAGCTATGTTAGCGCAAAGGGAAGCTAAAACAATTGTTTGCTTAATCAATCAAAGCTACAGTCAAAAGATTTGCTTCTTTTTTGGTGGTTGTCTGCCAACTTTACATCGATGATAAGATCCCAGAAACTTAGGAAAGACTTACTGGACTGTCCTTGACCTATTTTTTATTTCATCTAGTTCTAATGCTAAGCTAACAACCTTGCAGATATCAATCTCTTTATTTGATTGTTGCCATGCACTTATTTTTTTTACTTATTTTCCAAGAAGGGCAGTCTTTAGAGCTTCATATTATAACATTTTAACCGTGATTAGTGGCAGTCGCGCTACAGGAATAAGTCTACAACAGAAACACATCATGTTTCAAAAAAGTACATGTCTTTTAAATTTTTTTTTTATCTTAAAATAAGAAAAAGGATAATGACTCAAGTATTTAAAGAGGTGGAAGCATTTCAGGTTTAAGGCACTTCTGTTTAAAAATACAGCCAAGAAATTAATTTAACAGTCCAACTAAGCATTCCCACATTATATTTTTTTAATAGCATGCAGTAATGCAGACACTGATGTGTGCTGTGCAGGTGGACGGGGAGGAAAGGGAATACAGTGAAGATGGCTGTGTGAAGGAGCCTTCGGGGCCCCCTTCAGGTGTGCCTGTCCCGGAGTCGGCCTTGAAGATAAGCCACACATCACCTGACATCCCACTGGAGACGCAAACTAAGGTGGAGAAAAACCATGCTCACACTCTGGCCAGGGACAGGGTTCAGAGACAGATTACTGAACCTACCTCTTCTGTACGGTAAGTAGTTCTTAAAACTGTTGTCCAGTATTTAGTGTTGCTGACAGGTTAAATACAGATGACAGACAGAGTTCAGAGATTCTTAATTAGGAAAGTGACAGTATACATCAGGGATGTGTGCTACAAAGCAAGTTCGGGATATCCAGGATATCTTTTTCTTAACTTTCTTAACTTTTTCACTTACCCTGTTGGTTCTTTCATACCAAATGTTAACTTCCAACGTGACATCATTCATTCAACTAATGCCAGGTGAAGCTTCACATCAGCTGTGATTACACTACGACATCCTTAGCATAGAAATAAAGGTGTTTTTAATATTTATTGATGCGTATCTGGGAACAACAGACTGTATATAGTTTGTCAGAACTACAGGACCTATTACTGTCAGTGAAACTATATCTTTGGAATCTTTAAGGAACGGTGACAATATTTAGTTTTTTATATTTTGCTCTCATTTCTCAAAAATAACTCCCTCCAGAACATTTTACATGTGCAGTATAAGTTATCAAGGAAAATTTGTACCAATCTTGTAACACTGAAAACGCAGGGTTAGACCTTAAGTTAGCCTGTTAAACCCAAAATCCTTCTTTGTAGTACAGGCCTCAGCTGCTAGAGAACACAGTAGATGCAAAGATTTAAGAATATATTTGCTGAATAATTTGAATTGCCTTATATACCTTCCAATTACACCACTTTGTTACAGGCACAACTCCTTCCGTCGTCAAATGAACTTATCCAATCCCGACTTCAACCCTGCTCAGTTCCAGCGCCAGGAGTCTTTGTCTGGTTTGGGTCGGATCAAACCAGAACTTTACAAGCAGCGCTCAATAGATGCAGAAGATGGCCATAGAACCTCTAACTGTGGGCGCCTTCACTTTATCCTTAAGTTTGACTTTGACCTGGAGCAGCTGATCGTGAAGATCCACAAGGCCCAGGACCTTCCTGCCAAGGATTTCTCAGGGACCTCTGATCCTTACGTCAAAATCTACCTGCTGCCCGACCGCAAAACCAAGCACCAGACCAAGGTGCACCGGAAGACACTCAACCCGGTTTTTGATGAAGTGTTCCTCTTTCCTGTGGCGTACGCAGATCTGTCGAATCGTAAGCTACACTTCAGTATTTACGACTTTGACAGGTTCTCTCGCCATGATTTGATTGGCCAAGTGGTGGTGGACAACTTCTTGGATCTTTCCGACTTTCCCCGGGAGACAAAACTGTGCCGGAACATACAATATGTAACCTCGGTGAGAACTAGCTTCTTTACATTCTTTGACTGTCCATTTTACTCTCTCTTCGTCATATTAAGGCCACATTTATTACATTTACTAAACGTTTTATTATTTATTGTCAGTACCATGAGACTTGATGGCGAGACCGACACTATCTGTAGCTCCCAAAATCCCTTGTCTTTTTTTCAGTCTGTAACAAATCTGCTCAAACAATCAAAAAGAGCAAGAACTCCTGTAAAACCCTGTTATAACAGCAGAGGGAAGGAGATAAGTCAGCGGACTTGTATCTCATTTCCCCTCCAAGTGGAACTCATCTGTGGTTTCAAGAGGCAAAGACATAAAAATATACTTAGACACAGTTAATGTTTAATGAAACCAGTAGGGAACACTTGGGGGTAGTGACCCAGATCTACACATAAGATTAGGGTCGGTTTGACAGAGATACAGTGACACTGTCTATATTACATTATTCACTGGAATAAATCTACAGCATTGGTACACAGAGTAACTCAGTTAGGAAGTTAGATCCTCCTATCAGGGAATTTGTTATATCTTCCCTCCTTGTTGAACAAGAGTTACAGTATGGGATAGACATTTTTGTTGTTGTTTATGGGCAAATAGTGTCAGATCACACTGATTATGAGCAAATGTAATCTGTTTATGGAATCGTAATGGGCGGACTAGGATTAAAAGACCGTTCTGCATATTTAGTCATTTGTAAGTGAAGCATTGCTTCATTGTGTACGGAAGTTTAGAAGTTAAGCCTTACACTAATCATTGAACAGAAATCATAGCATTTATTCCTCAAAACATACTCAAAACAAACTAGTGTATAATCTGATTTTTAGGCTGGTGAGATATGCAAATAGATTTAGCAGAGTAAAAACTCCAAATGAGAAATTCCGTGTTTTATTTAAAGCTGGTATCAGACTTTATCTTCATATTAGTCTTAGTCACGCTGCTGTAATTAGGCCATTTGAACAAAGAGATGCTGAAGTCAGGTAGACAAGTGAGTCAAGGACAAGGGTGGAATAATTAATTTCGTTTTGAGCCTGTAAACAATTTACAGAATAAAAAATAGGCCAAGGCTCTTGATTATGGATGCAGTCGATGTTTTCTGTGCTTTGTCTTTGTACTGCAAAAGTAATGACATATCCATTAGTCGTACAGAAATAGTTTGTGTTTAGCACAATAAAACACGCAACCAACATGGCGGTGATGCTATACACCTGCAAAACATAATCAGTTGTCATTGTAAGCTTGCTTGCATGATGATGTTTGCATTTAGCTCAGTTAGCAACGCCTCACTGTTACCATACGAGTGTAGAGGTTGTTGTGCGCCAAGTTGAATAGATGCACTCAGGCAGGTAAACGATGGCTGTAGCTTCTGGGTGTGAAAAGTGATGCTTGTGCAGAAATGCTTTAAACCCCTCTTATTAACTATTCGTAAACTGTTTACTGTAACATTTCTGTAATGAAGTGCCTTGATATTAGTTGTTGAGGTACCTTGCTGATGCATTTGTAGTCAAACCATTTACTTTTTCCCTTACCTCTTGCCGCAGCCCTTTGCTCTGAAACCAAAGACATGATAGTGTGAGTTACATTTTTCAGTTGCCCTGATTGCAATTCCAGAACCAAAGTGTCCACCAAACAGAACATGTCCTTTTGTCCTATTATGCAACTCCTGTATCAATTGAGCATTCAGTGCAATTGTGATTTTTCTTTGTTGTTTCTGTTCCCTTGTCTAATAACTGTTGCAAGCAGCATTTTACATGCAAATGATTAATTAAGAGTGTTTACATAGCTGAAGATGGTATTAGACTTGTGTTCCTGCTTTTATCTGTGATTCTGTTTATAAAAGAGGCCCATACGTTTGCACGTCTTTAGAAAAGCATCTGACAAATACAGTGCATATGAACATGTGTGCCAAAGTGTCAGGATTGTGACCACCACTCAGCCTAATTTTGAGGCTTTGAAACTTACAAGGCCAACGCAGCTGCTCCTCATCAACTAATTAAGTTCAAAGAGAGAAAATGATCGTTAGCTGGGCCAGCGTTAAACCAGTTCTGACCTGTTTGTGCCTCGTTAACTACAGTGATGTGAAGACGCAGTGGGACAACACTCCCACCTCATAAACACACACATACTAATCTCGTTGGTTCACAAATATTGTTTCCACACTGCGCAGACTCAACAGCATTGCCAACTAAATAAGGTCAGTCTAATTGGGTCAGGCCCTCCTCTGAGACTTTCAATATGTGATGTATAGCTGTCCTGTCTTGTATGTCCAAGTCATAAGGCGTCCACTTTCTAGATATAATGCCTTTTTAACCATCCACCTTAACACCATAGATAAAAATGGACACTGACAGACATCTCCAACTCTGCATAGTTTACCTTTACCTTTATTTTCGTTTTAAGCAAGAGGATATACAGTATAGTTCAAGATGTCAAACTCAATCATACGTGAACTTTAGTTATAATGAAACAGTGCCATTAATACAGGTTCTATTTGACTGAATCACCTGTACTTCAAGCTGCAAGGCTGAATTAGAAGTCACTTTCTATTTTTTGAATTGGTGAATGGGTTTTTTGAACAAGAACACCAACTTTGGCAGATGGATAGTTTGGATTGGTGAAGCTGTATGTGGTCGTTATTAGGTTGAGTTTGGTTATCACTGAAGTATATTTTTAACCTGTGTCACATCAAGTCAAGAATAGACCAGAAAGAGCCCTGGTACTATGAAAAAGATCACACTCAACACATGTAAAACAACGGACATGTCAGCCTCTAGAAAATGAATGAAATCAACTGGTAAATGGATACATTTAAACACAAAGGCCTCCATCACATAGTTTATATTGTGTCCACTGACTCAACTCTCTGAGAGCCACTGTCACACAGTGGGTAAACAGAGAGGGTAAAACTATCTCACTCTTGCTTATCACTAGGAAATCATAGTTATACACTATTCTATCAATTTACAGTGGAAACCGCATTTTCTATTTTTTTAATGTGACAAGAACAGGAAGAGAGCGAGATCATGCTGAGTTGCATGCTGAACATTTTGTAAATGTTTTCAAAGTATTTTCTCCATATATCTTAATATGACCCAATCTGACTTTTAGCTGGTTAAATTTCACAGGATTAAAAAGGATTTTTGTAAAGTTGCTCGGCAGGTCTTTTATTTTTATTTTGCTGCATTCATGTCAATTTTGTAAAAAATTAAAAAATATGACGTTGACGGCTTGTACAGCAAGTAACGTTAATCCAAACTGTAACTTGAGTCTCTCTTAGCCTTCAGATTAGGCGTCCATAAACGAGGTTACACGTGTAACTGTGCTTCTCTGTTTCCAGAAAGCAGTCAAAGCCCAGAAATCTGTTAAAACAATCCCATGTTTTTATATGCATGCACAAAATACATAGATAATGATTGTTCTCTCTTATTTTTACAGAGAATCAGTTTGATTACTCAGATTTGTGTCTGCACAGCCATGTGAGCGTCTCAGGATTTCAGGTCTATGAGGGAGGTCTAAAGAAAAATATAAAGTTTCTATTACCTCTTTCACTATCCCCAGCAGAACTAGGTTACCTCCCTTGAGGTTACAGATTGGGACCCCGTGTTGGTCTTCTCACAGTGTCTGTGCATTAATCATGGCTCTTGGCAGTGAATGAACCCCTAGCCATTGCAGGCCATATGCACTGGACTCTAATGCATACATGTTTCTGAGTTGCATGCTTATAGACATCAGAGCCATGATGTCTATAAGTTATGGTTATGTATATAAGGTTAGGCATAAAAGCAAATTCTCAAGATCTTGAACCTGTTACTCTAGCATGTTGATTTTTAATTAAAATTAACATATTTCTAGAGTTTTTATAGCCCCAAGCAAGTAATAGAAAGATGTTTTGTGAATTTGTGTCAGAGTTATAACACTTGTTATGTTGTTGTTGTTGCTGTTAATGTGATTAATTACTGGAGCAGCTTTTGAAATCCTACTCTGGAATGCTTTGCTGGCACAGGAAGGAATGCAGCTTCACTTTGTCCTCTATTTTTCAGTAGCACTGCAAAGGACTTCAGTCATATTAAAAAAAAGATATTATACATACGGGGATTTTAGCGATGATGAATTAGGAAAAGGTTAAAATGGCCAGATTATATATCAAGACGCATACTTTTCGTTTTCATCAGTGGATTACCAAATGGGTGAAAAGGAAGTTCTGCATAACATTGTCCTAAAACTAAAAGCTTACTGACTGAACTGCTTCAGTTATTTTGGGAGTTTTGTCTTTACTCATCTCTTTTCACTTTCTATGCGTTTACAGACCACTCTGCATTTAATCATAAGTTATTATTTATTTCTGGATCCCACCCTCACCTTGAACTCAGATGGCCCCGCCCCTCCCTGAGCCTAGTTCTGCCGTAGGTTTCTTCCTGTTAAAAGGAAGTTTTTTCTTCCCACTGTTGCCACATGCTCTTATGATTGTTGGTTTTCTCTATATTATTGTTGGGTCTTTACCTTACATTATTTTTATAGAGCGCTTTTCTACTCTCTCAAAGTACTCAAAGCGCTCTATACAACATGCCACATTCACTTTCTTCTAAACTTTGAGTGCTTCCTAACCAGGGATTGAACTGGTCAGTAGGTGACCTGCTCTACCTCCTGAGCTACAGCCACCCCACTATTACCTTTACATTTAAATGTAATAAGATTTTGAAAATTCATGTTGTCCAGCTAAACTATACTAATGGAAACATAAACTGGAACAAAGAGCTAAGACTCGAGTTCCGAAAGAAGAAGAAAATCTGATATAAACAATAAATAACTAAGAACAAAACCAAAAAGTAAAAAAAAATTTAAAGCCCAAGAAAACTCAAAATTCTGGGTTGGGGACTCAAAACCTTGACAAGCCCTTTCTATATGTTATCTGCATTTTCTCCCTTGAGCTATGCAGCTTCCTTGAATTATTTGCTTTCCAGCAGATGACTTTTTGCCAGATAGACGTCTCTGTCCTCTTTCTTTTTAGCGAAAGATTTTTGGGGACAGCAAGGACAATAAAGAGCTCAGAGCCACTGTAACCTGCAGCGTCTGCAGGGCCAGTCAATACTATTGACTGCAATCTGCTTGGCCTGTAATTAGGACAATGATGAATGGGGTCAGCATGTACATTCAAAGTGTGAGTGTGTGTGTGTGTTGTTAATTCAGTAAAGGAGCTTTCCGACAAGGTCCTTTATCCATAATAATGGCATTTTTCCTGATTCATTATAAGATTTCTACGTTTCTTAAGTCTTGCTGTAAAGGTATATGCTTTATACGTACATGTACAATGTATTTATATTGAGACAATAAGAGTATGAAATGCCCCCCAAACTGTTCAGTAGCTTGTTATACAAAGCAAACAACTACTGGTAAATTCTACTTCATGTTCATGCATGCACTCAAAACGTGTACTTGCTAAAAACGCTGAGAGTGTATGTGATTGACCTGAAAGGTATGTATCTATTCTATAAAACAGTCTTGGACATCCTCACCTGGTTTAATGTTCAAACCCTTTCCATGCAGGTGAAATCTAGGCTTGCTTGTCCTGTTCAGACACCAATGAAGGTGATAGGAAACAAATAATATCCTATTCAGTGTGTATATATATATATATATATATATATATATATATATATATGATAGCAGTCTTTCCTCAGAGGAGCAGATAGGATATTGGCATTCCAAGTCCTCTATTCTCAGCAGACGTTTTTACCCTCTAAAATATCCTGTTAACCCTTTAAAACCGATCGGAGCGGGCACGCTCCGTTTTGTGCAACTACTTTAAAATCCCGGTAGCTCTGCAACCATGTGAGCTAGCGCAATAATTTTTTTTGCATATGAAACTGGAGGAGTTGTACTTACATCTTATGCCATCAGCTTGTCCTCGGTCACAGTTTCCTTCCACATAAAGCTTTGCAAAAACTGCATAAAAAGCGCTTGCAGCAACAAAAACATAATATTCCAGAAACACGCCTTGCCGATCCGATCAGCTGTTCATAACACTTCCTACGTTGGAATAGACGTCAGCGCGAACTATCGCATGTCCGCCATGACCTGCCCGAAACCGGAAGTGACGCAATTTTTGCGGAAATGTAGTTTTTATTACCGTCAGGGCCTCATGAGCCTATACTGGTGTTTTTAAAAGTTATGTTTGACTTTATGACTTTCTGTGTTGATTCTGGGATGCTTAGGACTCATATTGCACTGCTGGAAATATTTAATTTTGATATATATGCTGTTTTTGCACTATAATATTTATTTTCGTTTTTCCTGCAGTGTATAAAAATTGGTGTTTTTCAAAAATAAAACTATGAAGACACTCAAAATAAATTTCCTGTGGTAGGAAACTATTTTGTGCAACTTTTCTGTATTTACAGTTTTGAGGGATAAGCCTCTTAAATTTCTCTAACTAGAAATATATGTTAAAAAAAAAAAACGATTTTCAATTTTTTTGTAGTTTATTGCACTTTTTTGCAATTTATGTAATTACTATGCACTTAATGCATACATATTATTAAAATTTAGGCTGTAATGGTTGTATTGATGTATAGCAACTTGAAATGCTCCCAAAAATGGCTCCACAGCATGTAAAAATATAATATAAGCTCTGGCGGGCTTGGTTCTATGGTAGGTCTTAAAGGGTTAAAGAGGGTAAAAAGCTAAATCGCCAAAGCTGTAACGTAGTGGCTATAAAAGGTAATATGGACTTTCTAGTACTAACATCTCAGAGGTAATTGGACAATTAACTCACAAGTCATTAGGCTGAAGAAGCAAAGAGAGAGCAAAAAAAGTTAGGAATGGGCAAATCAGTCTGTTAATCTTAGATTGACTAGAGTAAGCATGCATTTTATGCACAGTGTGCCAGAGGAAGAAATGTTCAGATCTATGGATATATCTCTGCTGGAACCCATGTGACAGAGCAACTTTTCCTTTATAAGTTGCAATGGATTTAGTTTGCTTCTTTACAGATTAAAGTCTTACACTAGTCTTACTCGACTGGACGTTATGAAGGATCCTTTTGCCTAACCTGATTCTGCCAGGGTGTATTTATTTATGCAGCTGAAGTTCAGCCTAGTCAGTGATTTATTTATTTCCACCATGTTCATCCAGGCAGATATATTGTACTTCTGACTGGCTCTCATGTAACAGGATTTCCAGTGTTTAAGGGAGTCAAATGCTCTGATGCTTACTTTTTGGTCCTTGTAGTTTTCATTTCTTTTACTATTCAAACTGAAAAGATGAAAAAGAAAAGAAAAATCTTGAAAATTTGATTGTAATCATAAATAACACTGCAGTGCATATAGTACACAGAGAATTTGTCACAATCAGATTGTGGCAGTTTACAGATATTTATTCCAGAAACAAGAAACATCTAACATCTAATGAAAGGTTGGAATAACAGACTCGGGTACTCCTCTGCAGGAACAGGAACGGGCAACAGGTGTGATCACTGAAGCGAAGGTAACCCAGCCCACATCTCTAAAAGGAAAACAATTTCTTGGCTCAAAGGGACCATGAGTTTTGGGCAGGAAACAAAGGGGGTTGTTACCCTAAAGAGGTCTTGATAGGAGAGCTTCCAGTAACTGCAGAGGTGGAAGTGTTAAAAGCATATTTAATCCAAGTTAGATAGTTAATACAGGAGGTAGGATTTGAAGAAACAAGACAACGTAATCCAGCTTCTAACTCCTGATTTGGTCTCTTAGTTTGGCTGCTTGATTGGAGATGGAACCCTGAAGACAAGCTAATAACACTAGGTCTAAATGCCCCACAACAAGTCTTCCCTACTTAGGAGATTAATTGAAGGCCTCTATCTGATACTGTATCAACAGAAATGGGAGAACACGTGCTGGACAAGTAGTTGAGCAGTCTCTGTGGTCAAACGGGGCTTGGGTAATGCTATAAAAGGAGCAGCTTTAGAAAATCTATTGATAAGGGTGAGCATTATATAGTTGCCTTCAGAGGAGGGCAGACCAGTAAAAAGATCCAGAGCTATGTGTGACAGAGAGTGACTAGGAACTGGCAGGGATAGCAATTGACCAGAGAAAAGTGGTTAATAGCTTTGTGGTATTCCAAGTTTCTGAATAAATTGACTGTCTAACAAGCTTTGTTTAGCTCCAGAGTCAATTACAGCTTGGAAAGTCACAGAATCCTGAATAAAACAGAAGGATGCTGGCAACAACATTTTAGAAACAGTTTTAAATTGGGTGCTTTCCACCAACATCCCCACTTCTCCTGGGAGGCATTTTCTTTTGGCCTCCTGGGGCTAATGAAATGGCCGGGTTGGCCACAGTAGATGCAGACTTCAGCCTTGATCCTTTTCTGCAATTCTTGCAAAGTTAGTTTAAGCACGGCTGAGCTGCACTGACTCCTCAGAATGATCCTGTCCACTGACACCGGAAGTGGAAGTTAGAGAGGATCAGGTGGTAGGAACCGCGGATAACTGGAATTTAAGGTTTCTCTCCAGAACCTGCTTCTGCTGGTGATAGTTAACTTTTATGGTTAATGAGATTAAATGATCCAAACTGGCAGGGTCACCTTGAGAAGATAGCTCATACCTGATAGAACATATACTCTCGTTTCAGTATCCAAAACTCAACAGAAATTGCTGCACACTTTCACTTACTTGACATAAATTTTAAACCCTCCTTGCTGCCTCTTCCTCATGAAAAGGATGGTCAAAAACCATCCTGAATCCTCCACAAATCATTCATAAATGAAGGACTCAACAGGGTTATTGTTTGGGTAAGATTCTTCCCACAAGAGAGCCTCATTAAGTGGTGCATCTAAGAGGGATCATTTGTAAAGGAGCAAGATGTTTAGCTAAACAACAGTAACCATTGCAACAGAAACCATCCACAATAACCCAAATGACTTCCAAAGGGCTCAGGACATGGAACAGATGGAGAGCAGGGGTTCAGCTTCAACCATCTGAGGCATGCCTGTGGGTTCAGTGGGGCAAGGCTGTGTCAGCTCATGATTTGAATTGCACTGTTCATTTCATTTATTTCGCCATTTCTTTCTGTTCATTTGAGCCATTGGTGGACTACTTGTAGCTGCTCAGCTGACAAGCTCTGAATCTGCTCGTGTTGGCCAACCAACAACATGACATGGGACACAGCTGCACGCATGGCCAAATCGTTCTGTCATAATGAATTGGAAAAAAGACTCAAAAGGAGGACTCTTACGTCAGTTTACAGATCATTATTACAGCAACAATACCAAATAATTAATCAAAGTAACCGAATCGGGTAAGTGCTGCTCTATAGGAATGGGTCAAAGTTTCCTGTCGGAGAGGGAAACAGGAGTTAGCTGAGATCCACGTGAGTATGAAGTACTTGGTTATCTTTAGCAGCTGACTGCAGGGGAGTATACAGGCAGCCAATGGAGTTCAGAGGGAAAGAGAAAGAAATGAATAAGCAGAAGAGAGCAGGCAGGCAAGTGAGCAAAGCACATCTTCCTCCAAAAAGAAGGTGACTGGCTGGAGTTAAGCAGGTAAGTGTGGCAGAGAGAAACTAGAGATCTTTCAGGCTGGGGAAGATGGAGGACTCTGTCTTCAGCTGTTGTTCTTCAAAGTATCACTGGGAAGGAGACAAAAGAGCATGGTCTCAGACCGAACACACACAAGGAAAACTTGATTTACAGCAGAGGGCCCGATCACCACCATAGGCAATAATGATCTGGCAAGAAATATGAGCACCACCTGGTCCTTAAATATGGCATAGCTTGAGTTTGACCGCTAAAGAGCCCAGCACCCCACTACTCACAGGGCAGGCCATCCAAAGAACCTGACCCATTACTACCCCTGAGAGTAGTAATTGAGTAAGGAGATAAAGGGAGAGAAGAAAGAGAATTGGGGAAACCGAAAACCTCCCATTACAGAGCACAATAACCTTAACGCAATGATTCATTGACATATCGTTAGCTTCATAGCATAAGTGCCTAAGTCATTGACTTAGTCAAATGACTTAGGCAATTATGCTATGAAGCTAACGATATCTATATATGTATCTCTCTCTCTATATATATAGGGGTGCAACGATATTCGTATCGATATTGAACCGTTCGATACAGTGCTTTCGGTTCGGTACGCATATGTATCGAACAATACAAAATTTGTAATTTATTTTATCAAATTTCCTTCTGACGATGCTGTCTGTGTTGAGCGCTCAGTGAATCTGCGTTCGACTACTCCGCCTAGGCTGCACTGTCGAGCGCAGATCCGCTGAGCGCTCAACACAGACAGCATCATCAGAAGGAAGAGCACAGGGCAAGCTAGCCAGACAGAAGTTAAGCTCTCCTTGCAACATGGCAAATTGAACCCCCCCCCCCCCCCCCCCCCACCCCCACCCTCATTCAGATCTGGCGTTTGGAATTATTTTGGTTTTCATGTGACGTATGACCCTGAAGGTAAGCGAGTCATGGACTAAAGTAAAACAGTATGTTGGATGTGCCACGCAATGCTTAATTACATGGGTGGGAACTAGTGTGTTAGCGCAGTTAGCTCATTAACGTGTTGGCCGTCTAGCCCCATGCACGGGACGATCAGGGGTAGCTGGTTAACGGAGATTTGCCGTGTTGTGGTTAAGGTCATTTCAACGAGATTAACCTGAAAGCACTAGTGGGAACACAACGAATATGACTGCACATTTACATCATCCTAGTGCAAAGACAAGTGGAAGCAGACAAAAACGACAAGCATGCATGCTACAAACTTTACCCGAGTCATTTAGACAGCCGTTAGCACATGATTCTCCTTATGGGGACCTGATATGTTTAATATGCTGCTGAGAATATGGCCCAGAAGAAGCGTATAGTATAGCTTTTATTTTGGAAAGAGCCATTTCTCTGTAATAAACTCTCTTTTCCAAAGATGAGTGATTCCTCAATCAGATACAGGGCTCGCAAAATCGCTAGCTCGACGTCCCGGGGCTAGCGATTTTTCCAGTCGGGCTACCAAAATCTATCTCTGCCCTGCCCGTCGGGCTATCGTAGGAAGGAAAAATATATGTCAATGCTTTTGCATTCTTTCGGAAATGTAGCTGGGTAATTATGTCATTGGCATCGGTGAGCCACTGTCAATATGTGACATATTGAAATCGCGTTTGAATTTGCGCTTGTTTTTTGCTTTCACTTTGCAATTGCGCGAACTGTGTATAGAGAGCGACAGTACTGATTGGTGAGTGATGATAATTTGCACACCAATTCCTCTGACATCATCTTATCAATCGTTAGCTTACTACGCAAACATGACGAGTGAAATCTCCCGCAGCAAGCTTAAACATGTGAGAGGATGCAGAGAATCGCTGAGCTTATGTGAATGTGTGTGTAAAAGCAGCAGGATATATATTTTAGTTCTGCTGAGCCAAATAAGACAGGTCAGGGTGAATAAGTGACAGCCAAAGAAAAGCTTACCACAAAACGGAAAAGTTATGACAAATCAGACTATAAGGCAAAAAGAAAGTGCAGCTTTATGGTCAGTGTTGGGGAGTAACGGAATACATGTACCGCCGTTACGTATTTAAAATACAAAATATGAGTAACTGTATTCCGTTACGGTTACCGTTTAAAAAGGTGGTATTTAGAATACAGTTACTTTGTTGAAATAAATGGATTACACTGCGGTACTTTCCTGTTTCATTTTGTCGCGGGTCAGGACTGTTTGGTTTTGTTTGACAGCTACGTTCTGTTGTTCCAGGCGGCAGCGTTACGGTTGCCATGGTTACAGGGCGACGCTCTCTCTCTCTCTCTCTGCGACTGTGTGTTTCCTGGGTGAGAGAGCGCCTTTTCGTTGTTGTTGTGCTAAGCTAACAGACAGAATGCTACAAGCATAGCTCTAAAGAATGTAGCATCATGGGCAGTGTAGTCCGTGTTGCAGGGAGAATGGACTGCCATACTCGTTATGGGTCTGTGAGCGCGAGGAGGGAGAAAAAGGGGAGTGGAAAGGTACGAGTTGTCATCGAGGAAAAACGGGAGCTGGAAGCATGTAAATATAATAATAACCACTTCAGCCAAGAAGAGTGCCTGACGAGCCCAGTTGTAAGTAAGCTATTAAGACTCGACTGTACACCGTGTTCGTGTTTTCCTCCGAAAACAACAAGTTCCGTTGGAGCAGCCTTTCAACGCCTCTCTCTGTCTCTCGCAAGAAAAGTTGACCCACACAACAAAGTAAAGCTATTTTTCGGCTACGAGCCGACAGGGACCCCGCCGTATTAGTCAGAGGTCCCTTTACTACAGTTCGGAGTCGCGGACCTTCAGTAATAGTAATAAATCACACAGCAATAGTACATTCACGTAGTTGTAAAAAGCATGATAATATATTAAGTAATCCAAAGTATTCAGAATACGTTACTGTCATTGAGTAACGTAACGGAATACGTTACAGAATACATTTTGGGGCATGTATTCTGTATTCTGTAATGGAATACATTTTAAAAGTAACCTTCCCAACACTGTTTATGGTTTCATGGACAAAATCATTTCTGTGGCTGCAATATGATGAGCTATATAACCAGGGGTGCACATAAGTGGTCCGCATTCGCTGTCAAAATAAAAAACACGCAAAGGGTTAGGGTTAAATTTAAAAACTGTACTTTTGAGTTAAAATATATATTTATAATTTTAATAAATGACAAATTAAAAAGGCATGAACATTTTTTTTGTATCGAAAAAATATCGAACCGTGACACCAAAGTATCGAACCGAACCGAACCGTGAATTTTGTGTATCGTTGCACCCCTAATATATATATATATATATATATATATATATATATATATATAGTCACCATCAAGTGCGGGATCTACCAAGGAGATGCTCTGTCCCCACTGCTGTTCTGCATAGGCCTGAACCCCCTCAGTGAGATCATTAACAAGACTGGCTACGGATACCGACTACGGAACGGAGCAGTTGTCAGCCAGCTCCTGTACATGGATGACATCAAACTGTATGCCAAGAGTGAACGAGACATCGATTCACTGATCCACACTACCAGGCTATACAGCAATGACATTGGAATGTCGTTCGGACTGGAGAAGTGTAGTCGGATGGTAACAAAGAGAGGGAAGGTAGTCAGAACTGAGGGGATTGAACTACCAGAAGGCAACATTGCAGACATAGAGGACAGTTACAAGTACCTGGGGATCCCGCAGGCAAATGGGAACCATGAAGAGGCCGCTAGAAAGGCTGCAACCACCAAGTACCTGCAGAGGGTCAGGCAAGTCCTGAGGAGTCAGCTGAATGGTAAGAACAAGATCCGGGCCATCAACACGTACGCCCTGCCTGTGATCAGGTACCCTGCTGGGGTAATAGGCTGGCCAAAGGAGGAGATAGAAGCCACTGACATAAAGACAAGAAAGCTCCTTACCATGCATGGAGGGTTTCACCCCAAGTCCAGCACCCTGAGGCTGTACGCTAAGCGGAAGGAAGGGGGCCGGGGACTGGTGAGTGTCAGCAACACAGTCCAGGATGAGACAACGAACATCCAAGAATACATTGGGAAGATGGCCCCAACTGACCGAGTGCTCAGTGAATACCTCAGGCAGCAGAAACCCAAGAAAGAGGAGGGATACGAGGAACCATCATGGAAGGACAGGCCCCTGCACGGTATGTACCACCGGCAGATAGAGGAGGTGGCTGATATCCAGAAATCCTACCAGTGGCTGGACAAAGCTGGACTGAAAGACAGCACAGAGGCACTAATCATGGCAGCACAAGAACAAGCTCTGAGTACAAGATCCATAGAGGCTGGGGTCTATCACACCAGGCAAGACCCCAGGTGCAGGCTGTGTAAAGATGCCCCAGAGACAATCCAGCACATAACAGCAGGGTGCAAGATGCTAGCAGGCAAGGCATACATGGAACGCCATAACCAAGTGGCCGGCATAGTGTACAGGAACATCTGTGCCGAGTATAACCTGGAAGTCCCGAGGTCAAAATGGGAGATGCCCCCAAGGGTGGTGGAGAATGACCGAGCTAAGATCCTGTGGGACTTCCAGATACAGACGGACAAAATGGTGGTGGCTAACCAACCGGACATAGTGGTGGTAGACAAACAGAAGAAGACGGCCGTAGTGATCGATGTAGCGGTTCCGAATGACAGCAATATCAGGAAGAAGGAACACGAGAAGCTGGAGAAATACCAAGGGCTCAGAGAAGAGCTCGAGAGGATGTGGAGGGTGAAGGTAACGGTGGTCCCCGTGGTAATCGGAGCACTAGGTGCGGTGACTCCCAAGCTAGGCGAGTGGCTCCAGCAGATCCCGGGAATAACATCGGAGATCTCTGTCCAGAAGAGCGCAGTCCTGGGAACAGCTAAGATACTGCGCAGGACCCTCAAGCTCCCAGGCCTCTGGTAGAGGACCCGAGCTTGAAGGATAAACCGCCCGCAGGGGCGTAAGAGGTTTTTTTTTTTTGGTTTTTTTTTATATAGTCAGTAAAATTTAAAGTAGAAGAAGCATGAATGAAAGCTTTGTTTAAAGCTGTGGAGATCTAATGAGCCAGTAAAACTGTAATCAGTTTGCCATGGATACAGTGATTGTTAAAAAAAGAAGAATGGAGTATTTCACAGTCTAAGTGGCATCTAAGTGGTAGAAAAAGTTACTCTCAATCTACAAATGGAATGGAAATTTCTGAGTACAGATTGCAGCTGCTTGCAGTCAGATTCAGTTTATAGAAGTACAAAATACAATTATGTCAATAAAGCATGTGAAATGGGTAGGCCGTATAAAGTTGAGTAAAAACAAAATCTTTGTCAAGTCAGTTCACGTTTGTAAAATTATTTAAATACATATATGGCTGAGCAATGAGAACTTTACAGGTCCTAAATATTAGGATAGCATTTTCTGGGCACCCACTTTATTTTAGATAAATAATTTAACAGCAAATCTGCTTAATAAAGTAAAAGAGGAATACGTTTCTTGTCTAATGGAATGACTAACTCTATTGCCTTGGAGTGCAATTGTTCAGTACTTCTGTGATGCTCTGCAGTATCAGGCAGCCAAACAGTACGGTCTACTACCACAACAACAGCAACTGACAGAGACTCTTATTGTCACAGCACAAAATGATTGTTTAAAGTTGTTTAACATTCCACTATGTGCTGTTTTGGTGGCTGTAGCCCAGGTGGTAGAGCAGGTCACCTACTAACTGGACGGTTGATGGTTCGGTCCCAGTCTGCTCTAGTCTGCATGCCAAGTACAAGACGCTGCAAGATGCTAACCCCATGTAGCTCTCCAACGCATCCATCGGAGTGTGGATGTTGGTTAGGAAGCACCCAGAAACAGTGGAAAAAAAGTACTGTGTGCAATGTGCACGTTGTGTAAAGTGCTCAAGATAGAGTAGAAAAGCACTATATAAGAACCAGTCTATGTACCATGTGTCATAAAAGATATATTTAAGACGTGGTTCTTTCACGGTGACATGTTAGCATGTACTATTGCCTCACAGCAAGAAGGTCCTGAGTTTAATTTCCATGTTTGTGTGGGTTCACCCCGGGTACTCTGGCTTCCTCCCACAGTCCAAAGACATGCAGTTAATGAGGATAGGTTAATTGGAAACACTAAACTGCCCATAGGTGTGAATGTGAGCATGAATGGTTGTCTTTGTCTATGTGTTGGCCCTGCGACAGACTGGCGACCTATCCAGGGTGTACCCTGCCTCTCACCCTAAGACATCTGGGATAGGCTCCAGCAACCCTGAGAAGCACAAGCGAATAGATGGATGTTTCTTTGCTTCTCATTACCAGTAGAAAAAGTTGCTTTTTGGTGCAGCACATAAAGAAAGTGCTTCATATGCTTTTTTATGTCTGGATGTCTAAGAAATATCAAACACAGTGGTTTATTTCATCATATCAGAATGTTAAACATGACACTTTAAAGACCGGCTACAAGTGGAAGGACGAAGCAGAATGATGAACGAGAGGAGAGTGATCAAGTTAGACTGCGTGATTATGAAAGACACAGCTAGAGAGAGGCTCATAGATAAAGCCTGGCTGCTCCTGAGGGAGAGCAGGTGTTAGTGTTATAATTGGAGAAGATGGACCGTCCATATGCTCTCTCTGCTTTATTGGAGCGCTTTAAAGCACCACTCTAATTTCATTGGCCGAGCGCAAGTGACCATAATCTTGACCGCAGGCTTGATTTGAGTGCTCATAAGAGTAGTGACCGACATCCTATAGTCTGAAAACTTTAGTATGTGTGTATGTGTGTGTGTATGTGTGAAATAGGAGAAGGAAATCACATTATCCTGTAGTGAGCTGAAGGGCTAGTTGATCTACCTTCCCCGCACACGCTTACCTTTATGTGAGTGTCAGAGTGTACATTCCTGTGCTTGTGCCCCAATTTGTGTGTTAAACCTCGAAGGCTTCATAAGCTGCATATCATTAATGCCCGAGGCTCACAGCTACACCAATAATGTGGTGTTGGAGGTAGATTTCGCCTCAGCAACACGTGTGATGAATCAACTCATCGCCCACTTAGAATGTCACAGGTCCTGGACGACGCATGTGCGCGCGTGTGTGTCAGTGTGCTTGCAGGCATGCATATGCTGTCATCTATGATGAATTAACTCATTTTGTTCAATTTGATTTTCAGTGATTTTCAGCTGAAGACTCTGAGCAGTAGCTTCTTAATGGGCATTTCTGCTGCTCTCATAATCAGACTCCAAATCATCTTGTACAGTATGCGATGGAGCACTTATTAATTTCCAAGTGAAACAATGGTGTTCCACTGTCTCTGCTACATCTTTAACAAGTCTTTCTAGTAGACTGGTTTCTCCTGACGAATCTTAAACACATTATCGCTAGTATCCTCTGTATTAATCACTCTTAACCTGCTTTGCTACCCTATCCATTGAAACTTGTATTTTTAGTTCTTATTTTAAAAACTGCAAATCAGTCTTTTGAAGAAGAAAAAAACTTTTTGTAAATATATCACTTAATTTCTAAGGTTTCCTAACATGAAGCTAACTACCAGCCAGATATGTGAGAGGAGGCATAAAAATAGAAATCAGAGTTTCCCTGTGATAAATCTTGTCAGTGCTTGTACCTCATAAACGCACTGCTCACTATCACACCATCACACGTTATTTTCAGATGTGTTAACTGGGAAAAGAGTCTGGCATATGCATGAATGTGAATAAGAAGCGGAAGCAGTGACGTTTTTATAATCTTAGTAGTAGCTCAAACTTGATTGTAGATTCCACACATTTTAGCACAGACTGATACTGGGATACAGTAATGCCGTGGTTATTAGTGATTAATGATGAATCATCCAGACATGATTCTGAAAGGCTTCCGCGTTTCAGCCACGATCCATATGTGAAGTTCCTCTGGTGTTACATGTTGGATCCGCTTTAACTGTGCTGCTCATTATAAACCAAAGCTGCTTTTATCCATAATCGGTTTCCTGAAATAGATGTCTCTTAGTTTTTGTTTGGTTCCTATTCCTTCATGTTTGTTCTAACAGCAGTTGTGCTTTTCGTTACCCATATAGTATAATTTTATCACCAAACCTCTTAACTGCCAATATACAGATCCCTGTGTGTTCCATCTGTGACTGTATTGTTGAATCTAAAAAGTTAATTAAAGTTGATGATGTGCAGTGCTAATATAGGAACACAATATATTTGTTTGTAGGACAATGTGGACCTTGGAGAGCTGATGTTCTCACTGTGCTATCTCCCAACGGCTGGCAGGCTTACCATCACAATTATCAAAGCCAGAAACCTCAAAGCCATGGACATCACTGGAGCCTCAGGTGGGTGCCGATCAACAGTACAGTGTGTCGTGTCCAATAAGAGGTGGTGTAGGAAGATGAGGTATGCATGCATTAGTGTGTGTATATCTGTTTAATTATTTCTTCAGTCTTAACACCTTTTCTCTTCTCAGATCCATATGTGAAAGTGTCTCTGATGTGTGATGGTCGAAGGCTAAAGAAGAGAAAGACATCGACTAAGCGTAACACTCTGAATCCAGTGTACAATGAGGCCATTGTGTTTGATGTTCCTCCTGAGAGCATTGACCAGATCAGCCTGCTAATAGCTGTCATGGACTATGATCGGTGAGTTACCTCTGTACATTTAGCACTCTCATGTGACATGCCAGCGCATTTTAGAACATTTTAGAGTCTCTGTGGGTGCTGTTTTTTCTGTCCTCCAGGGTTGGGCATAATGAAGTGATCGGGGTATGCAGGGTAGGCAGTGAGGCCGAGAGCCTTGGGCGAGACCACTGGAATGAGATGCTGACATACCCACGGAAGCCAATCGCACACTGGCACCCGCTCATAGAGGTATGGCCTGCTTTGTGTACTAGGTGTTTTAAATTGAAGATACACTTGAAAAAAGTCTTGTAAAATAAAGCAAAAATATAATTATTTTTCATGAGGATACTGGAATATTTTCTTAATTGTAATGAGATCTTTTAACATAGCACTAGACATAACTTAGAAACCACAAAGTCCCTAATGAGGCGGTGGATGAAAGGTTGAACAACCATAAGCCATTTTTCAGTTGGTCCTGAGGGGAGTAGAAAGGTGTCCATCAAATTTTATGGCCATCAATCGAATTCTTTATCATAAATGGTTACAATGTAGAGACATTTAACTGTTAAAAGAAAATATCAAGGCTCAGTGTGGCTCAATCTACAATAATTTAGATATACAATGACAGCTATGTATAGGAGAGAAGGCACTGGACTGTTTGAACCGGATTGATGTTTCAATCATGTGGAGTGAGAGGTTCCCTAAAAAGTGGAGATGAAGTGTGCTGTTTTAAGAGCAACGGCCATGTGCAGAGTAACTGCAGCAGGATGAGGCACACCATGGGTATGGGGTATGGTGTTGAGGCAAAAGTATAGAGAAGGTCAGCTGTTGCACTGTTTTTGTGGATCTACAGAAAGCATATGATAAGATGCCAAGAGAGGAAATGTGATACTGCTTTAAGAAGTTGGGAGTTGCATAGAAGTACTGTATGTGAGGGTGGTGCAGGAAATGTATGAGGACAGCAGAACAGTGGTGAGCGGTAGGTGTGACAGTTGTTTTTTTTTTTTGAAACAAAAAAGTGAAGATAAACTGAGGAGAGATTGTGAAGGTAGCGTAGTTAAAATACCTGGGGTCAGCCATTCAATAAAACGGATAATGTGCAAGAGAGATGAAGTAAAGAATGCAGGCAGGTTGGAGTTGGTGAAGATGAGTGTTATCTCCACCAACTCCAACAGATTTGTGAGAAAAGGATAAGATCCAGATTGAAAGGGAAGGTTTGTATGATGGAAGTCAGCCCGAGATGGTTTGGGCAAGTGCAGAGGAGGGATAGCAGATATATTGCTCAAGCGCTGTTGAAGATGGACCTACCAGGCATGAGGAAAGAGGTAAACCACAGAGAAGATTCATGGATGTGACAATTGTGGACATAAAAATAAGAAGGCTAAGGATAGTGTGAGATGGAGGCAAATGATCTGCTATGGCAACCACTAAAGAAAGCAGCCAGAAGAAGGTTTATACTGTATAATGAGAAACACACATATAAAGATTTCCCCCATACTTCTGATGCAAGGTATAAAAGTTAAGTAGTCACCACAATCATTAAGATCTATCCTCTGGGTACCAATCATTTCTGAACCAAAGAAATGGATAGTCTATATCTGATATGCATTCAGATATTTTACTGAAGAGAGTTTTATGTATTTATGGATTAAAAGTGAGGGAATCACCAGTCAAAGGGATTCATACTCTGGTCCAGAATTTAATATTTAGCTTCTGGATGAATTGACATCAAACAAATGCCATTTGAGCAGGAAAGCTGTGGATCAACTAACTGGCATTGGTTTCCTGACAAGAAAGCTTTTGCCATAGAAAACAATCAATTTAGCATATCAATATTAAGGCTTCTAAGTGGCCATTCACTACTAATGTCTCTATTAGCTTTGATTTCAAATATGGCTTGACTGCTCATCTCTGACTCGCCATAATATACTGTCCATAAAAGATGGTTTGTACACTCTATCTGGCAAGCAGTAGCAATGGAGGGGGTTGGAGAGCTAAGCTATCAGCTAGTATTTGCTAGCTTTGTTAGCAAGATCCATAAACTTTGTGAACATATCACACAGACAGTCAAGTGCTAGCATTTTTAGTACAAAGGACATGAAGTGACATAATTTGCAGAAAATTTTCATTCAGAAGGCAACAAAAAGACATTGTGCTCGATATGTTTATGCTTAGGACACAGCCTGCCTTGGCACTATGAATTGCATATAAAATATAGACATATATTTTATGAAATTATATGAAACCCATTGATTTGTGAATGCCCATTAAAAACCATATAGTACAGCATTTTCGTCATTGCCTTCCTGGTGTAGATCTGACTGAAACTGTACACATATTGGGATTATATCCTAATATATTATTGTGGCAATGTCTTTTATACCATCTATGAAACTAGCTAAATTGATGTCACAAAGTAAAATAGCCAAGGGAAATTTCCTACACACTTATAAAACTAGAAGTCTTTTTGTAACCACAGGTTTTGTAACCATAGATTATGTCTGGCAGACACCAGGCTCTAAAGATGTTTATGTTTGCTACAAAGTTTTAGCAGCCAGCCTCAAGTGGCTGATTTGGATGTTCTGCCCCTCCATCCCTTTAAAGTCACTCTGAGGCAATGCTTAAGCCAGATATACTTGTGTAATGCTCAAGTAACCATATATACAGAGATCCATTGAGTTACAGTAGTCTGAGGCAGTCCCAAACAACTGCTTTTAAATGCTTCTCTTACCTAAAAACAGTTCTGTCAGAATAGCGCACTATTGCGATAAAAAGAAAACTTATTTTAAATAAGCTTCACATTCCGTGTTAAATTTATGTTTTGTATAGTTCATTTGACGATATAGTGAATGAAAAAGAAATAAAACAAGTACTCCACAACCCCTGTGTATGCTTGACTTGTTTTGTTGTGATTGCCACAGCAGAGGCGCCTAGCTATCAGAGAAAGGGAGGGAGACATACAGAGAGGTGGCTACATTCGGTGAGATGCTTCTATTTCTGAATTCCCAGCCCACACTCATTAAAAAAAACAGAGCAAGCTAAAACAGATGCTGGACTGATTCATGTAAATTTATGCAATTATATACAATGCAAACAAATTGTCATAAAAAACATAAACATAAGAATCTATTTTGGTAAGTAGAAATACTTTTGATTTAGGACAGCTGGGCTCCTTATATTGTGTGGTAGTCTTATGCTTTAGTTTAACACTGTGTATTTTATGGAGGTGAGTTTTGAACTTTGAAAAGTACCAATTCATGTCCCTTTAAAAAACATTGTTTTTAGTCTTATCTGCTATGTACACCGATTTCTTGGGATTCTTAGAATAAATCTCTAAATTCTTTTCGATTTATTCTTTTCTGTTACTCCTGAAAGGCTCAGCAGTGATTTTTTTAAGATCAAAACTTTTTTTTGTATCAACACTTTGTCTTTGTGTTATTGTCAATTAAACGTAGGCTTCAGATTAGTAGTAATTCATTGCATTTTGTTTTTCTTGTCAATCATTTTTGAAGCTCCGATGCTTTAATTTTAGTTTTTCTATCTCATAATCTGCCTGTGAATGGTTTGCTGCCTCTAAGTTTGAGTGTGTATATTGTAAAATTAAACAAAATTCAACTGCTTTTTGAAAATAACATGCAGGTTGTTAAGTCTCGTTTTACACCACAGTGTCAGTCCCCACTTCTCCAAGTTAACAGCTAAGTGTTGTACTAAGAACCACATAAAGCCATAAAGGAAGCCATCCTAAAATAAAGTAAATGAAGCACTAGCTGTCACACTGTGTACTTTCAGTATTGGTGAGAGGTCAATGACCCTGATATTTCCAACAGTGTTGAGGCCAGAGGAGCTCTTTCACTGTCTCTGAGGCCATTTGTGTAGCACTAACACACCCATCCACACAAACAATGGGCTGTGTCAAACACTCACCAGTAGCATTTCTTGTCTAAGGCCATTAGCAGCAGCTCTGGACTAGAGCAGCAGAGTCTGAGATCTCATCTAATGGCTTATTTGTGTAGAGATCCACACAGAAGACCTAAGGGAAACTGGCTCGGGGGATATTTCACATCCTTGCACACAGTTATACACACATATGTAGCTGAAGCCTATGCATAATATGTAAGCAATGAGTATTCACACATTCGCACAAAATTTATGTTTCAACAAATAAAACTAAACACATCTGACAAGTTGGCTTTCACACTCACACACATGCACACACACGTGGCTTTCACACACACAGACATGTGCATGTCTGTGTGTGTGTGTGTTTTTCTGACACACACAAACACTTGCTGGTTTCCTGTCCACTTTAGTTTACGGCTTTTCAAAAGTGTTGGACTGACCCGCTGACCACTGAGAGCATTAATAATTCAGCAGCTTGAGCTCTTCGGCCCAGACTGTAAACTCTCTCTCTCTCTCTCTCACACACTCTCACACACACACACACACACACACACACACACACACACACACACACACACTGCACACACACAGTTCAGACGTTACTGAGTAGAAAGTAAAGTAAATGCAGAAAGTTGAAAGCTCGGTTGCTTCCACTTTGTCACATGAATGAGTAACTAGATAACAGACATGCACACTGAAGGGGCTGCTCTCATGAAGTGAGGTAAGTGTGTTCCCAAGCCAGCTTTGGAGTTTATATCTCTGGATTTTCAGTCTCACAGGGCTGGCTCAGGTTAAAACATTTCTCCATGGTAGTGTGCACCTTCATTCTGCTCCCGGGCAGGTTCATTTCACATCAAAGAGGACCACATCAAAATCATAACACCAGCTCTCAGATAAAAAGGCTCACTTTGACAGAGTCCAACCAATTAATTATATAGCATGATTTCCATGGGATTTCTGTGAGGAACAAATTTGTGGTTTATGCATTTTTCACATTTTGCACTTGTCATAGCAGTATTTAAAAGAGAATTTACAAAACAAAAGATGACTGGCGCTTAATTCATCTTCATCTGTGAAGCTTTAAACTGCTCCACATAACCAAACATGACACAGTGAGTATTTCACAAGATTTTTAGAAACTCACCCTGTCTGCCTGCCCACCCAGCAGGGTAACAACAATACCCCATCGGCCTTTTAATGGCTTTAATGGGGTAAAAAGTTTTTAAAAAAAAACATGTTGAAGATCTGACTCGGGCTGCTGGGGTCATCATGCTGTCTGTGCAGATGTTTGGAAAGAACCGATTTTGTGTTAGTAGCAGTGGAGTTTATGTCTTGGATGCAGTTTGCACTTCAGTTCAATATAGCACCAAATCACAACACGTTTTATATTGTATGGTAAAGTCCCTTTTACAGAAGCATGTAATGTAAATGTGATTGTTGGAACATGCCTGTTAGACGGAAAATTATGACCTGCACCTTTGTGTTTTGCACTTGGTTTTGCTTTTACCTCCTGGAATGGATTAGGCACACAAAGATATTGTGGTTTGGGTTGAAAAACATCACTTTGCACTCATTACCATATGGTTTTATATTCAACGTGTTGGGAGTGACAGCCCTGTCTCATGCAGCAGACAAGGGATATAACAAATGGGACTGAGAGCAACCTGTTAAATCTGAGGCTAGTTGACTAACTGACATGACTCATTATATAGATACAGTGGGGCAAAAAAGTATTTAGTCAGCCACCGATTGTGCAAGTTCCCCCACTTAAAATGATGACAGAGGTCAGTAATTTGCACCAGAGGTACACTTCAACTGTGAGAGACAGAATGTGAAAAAAAAATCCATGAATCCACATGGTAGGATTTGTAAAGAATTTATTCGTAAATCAGGGTGGAAAATAAGTATTTGGTCACCTCAAACAAGGAAAATCTCTGGCTCTCACAGACCTGTAACGTCTTCTGTAAGAAGCTTTTCTGTCCCCCACTCGTTACCTGTATGAATGGCACCTGTTTGAACTCATCATCTGTATAAAAGACACCTGTCCACAGCCTCAAACAGTCAGACTCCAAACTCCGCCATGGCCAAGACCAAAGAGCTTTCGAAGGACACCAGGAAAAGTATTGTAGACCTGCACCAGACTGGGAAGAGTGAATCTACAATAGGCAAGCAGCTTGGAGTGAAAAAATCAACTGTGGGAGCAATCATCAGAAAATGGAAGACATACAAGACCACTGATAATCTCCCACGATCTGGGGCTCCACGCAAGATCTCATCCCGTGGGGTCAAAATGATCATGAGAACGGTGAGCAAAGATCCCAGAACCACACGGGGGGACCTGGTGAATGACCTGCAGAGAGCTGGGACCAAAGTAACAAAGGTCACCATCAGTAACACACTACAACGGCAGGGAATCAAATCCCGCAGTGCCAGACGTGTTCTGCTGCTGAAGCCAGTGCATGTCCAGGCCCGTCTGAAGTTTGCCAGAGAGCACATGGATGATACAGCAGAGGATTGGGAGAATGTCATGTGGTCAGATGAAACCAAAGTAGAACTTTTTGGTATAAACTCAACTCGTCGTGTTTGAAGGAAGAAGAATACTGAGTTGCATCCCAAGAACACCATACCTACTGTGAAGCATGGGGGTGGAAACATCATGCTATGGGGCTGTTTTTCTGCCAAGGGGACAGGACGACTGATCCGTGTTAAGGACAGAATGAATGGGGCCATGTATCGTGAGATTTTAAGCCAAAACCTCCTTCCATCAGTGAGAACTTTGAAGATGAAACGAGGCTGGGTCTTCCAACATGACAATGATCCAAAACACACCGCCCGGGCAACAAAGGAGTGGCTCCGTAAGAAGCATTTGAAAGTCCTGGAGTGGCCTAGCCAGTCTCCAGACCTCAACCCCATAGAAAATCTGTGGCGGGAGTTGAAAGTCCGTGTTGCTCGGCGACAGCCCCAAAACATCACTGCTCTCGAGAAGATCTGCATGGAGGAATGGGCCAAAATACCAGCTACTGTGTGTGCAAACCTGGTAAAGACCTATAGTAAAAGTTTGACCTCTGTTATTGCCAACAAAGGTTATGTTACAAAGTATTGAGTTGTATTTTTGTTATTGACCAAATACTTATTTTCCACCCTAATTTACGAATAAATTCTTTACAAATCCTACCATGTGGATTCATGGATTTTTTTTTCACATTCTGTCTCTCACAGTTGAAGTGTACCTCTGGTGCAAATTACTGACCTCTGTCATCATTTTAGGTGGGGGAACTTGCACAATCGGTGGCTGACTAAATACTTTTTTGCCCCACTGTATGTGTCAGGTGAGCCACCCCCATTTAATTTTGAAGGGCATTTCCACATGTAGTTCATGATTTCTCAGCTGCGGAGGCTTCCACTTCTGAAAAATCTTCTTATTTAGAAAAACTGCCACAACTTTCAAAGCACATTAAGGTCTGCCAATTAACCCAACAGTCATAGCAAACCTGGATGCAAACCATCCTGGCTTACAGTGCATATTTACTGAGTATGTCAATCCAGTCTTTGGAAGTTTCTAGACTTTCGTTCCCTTTGGTCTTTAACTAAAACTCTCTTTCTCTGTTGTGGTTCAGTGGGTTGGACAAGGAGCGACGGTGAGTGGAAGCCAAGGAGGATCCACCAATTCCCTGAAGACACCACCATCACCATAACCCCACACACACACACACACACACACGCACACGCACACGCACACACACACACACGCACCAGTATACTTACACCAACACACACAGACACACACAGATATAGAGCCTCAGGGTGGTAGAACAACGGGCCAACAGACAGTCCTACTTGATGTTAAAACATACAGTACAAAGTGTGGCTAAGAAGTGGCTGCAGCAGTGGGCTAACATCAGCTATAAGCCAATACTCAAACTGTGTGTCATTAGATTGAACTAGGTTTTAGTGTGATAAGGCTGGAGCAAAGTCTGATTCCCACTTCCTCTTTTGTCTTCACAACCAAATAAACACTTAACTACATTCCAGCTAAACTAGTACAGTACTTACTGAGCTGTTACTGACAGTATTAACAGATTATCTAACAGATTAAGCTTATGCCTCTTTTTTGTTTATAGGAAAATTGCAGTTTGTGGACCAAAATATTATATTTTTAGGTGAATATGCACAGCTGTGACGGTTGATTTGTGCAAGTGATCAGCTATCGTAGGCAACATATTTGCTCAATAGTAGGATTTAGAAAGGCGAGTTGCAGAATTAGAAAGCATCACTGTTCAGATCAACACATTTCAGCTCTTTTAAAAGTTTTATTTGTTGTGTTGAAGATTCATTCTCATCATGCATTTGGTTATATCTTGTGTTGCCTTTATCACTGGCAGCCGGAGCAGACACGAACAGAGGAGATTCAAATGCAAACCTTAGTTTTACTTCACTGGGCGAAGACGATTTCCTGTTAAGAAGTAAAATTGAAGAGGATTTGATTTGATCCAAGAATTTGTAAAATGTAAGAATGAACATTTTTAGTGCATGTTAAATTGGCATCCTTTTTTTAACAGGGTGTGGTCATAATAAAGGAAACATAAGTTGTCATCGGTGGAAAAAGAGCAGTCCACTCATCTCATCTAAGGGAAATGAATTATGATTGTTTTTAGACATCATCCTGATAACCAGACATAAGTGTCATCATTACTTACTAATGTTATTTGGCTTTACAAGAATTTACAATTACAATTTCAGCACAAACATTAATAACATGAAATAAAAGTTTTACATTAAACTGTATGACTTATGGTTGACACTGTACTCTACTTGGTGTCTCGTCTGTCATGGTTACTTTTGGAAAATGTTTTACACTTTTGCAGATAAATGCTGACTGAAGGTTTTGACTGTTTTTAAAGCTGTTGCACTGGAAACAGCTGTGCACTTCTGCTGGAAACAAGACTGATGAGCCATGAAAACAAAACATAAACAGGAATCTGTGGACTGTAAGATCTAAAGAAGTTCTGCAGAGCAAAATGGGGTTGTAAACTTCATTTGTTATTTTCAGTAGCTAAGGCAGGGGTCCTCAACTCCAGGCCTCGAGGGCCGGTGTCCTGCAAGGTGAATGGAAAGGGTCTTTTACAGGAGGCATTACTGCCAACATGAGCTCAGTTTGCTTCAACATGCTGAATTTAGGCGATCTAAATACTCTGAATAAACAGCTGGCTTGTTGTAGTTTGTCTGATTATGTGACTGCTCATGTTTTTCTGTCCCCTGTAGTGATGTCACCATGTTCCCAGATGCTACAAAAAATATAACCCATGTTGTAACAAATCAGTTATCCTTAGGGACTACACAATGACTGCAGATGTTATTGTGCAACCCCTTTGGGACTCCTTTGTGCCTTTTTAATGTGCTTTGCCATTTTGCCATTCAGTGTTCCAATTTAGAGAGGTGCTTAGAAGACCATAAAGGTGGTAACTCTTAATAATTTGCGAGAAATGAGGAGCTTTTGCAATGAAAGGGGTCCTATAAATTTTGTTTGTTTGTTTTCTGTTATATACAGAATATACAATAGGAGGTGTTTATAATAAAGATGGCCAACATTTAAAATAGTAATCCCTGTGTGCCAAAAGATGTATCTGTTCTTAGATCTGTATGATGTCAGACAGAGGGGATCTCCATAATGTGGTCATTTTAGCACACAGCTCTGACAGTTCAAGTCATTCCTTATGAGGGGCAGCCAATCAGAAGAAATCTGGCTGAAAGGGAGGAGCTAAAAAGGTTTGTTTCAGACAATGCATGAATTGAGATGGTTTTAAAACTTTGATTCATGCAAAGCTACTTTAGTAAAGTCTGATAAAATAAAACAAAGCTGGAAATGAGCATTACAGGTCCCATTTAAGTTAATTGAATGATTCCACAGTGAAGCTGCCCTGTCCCACTGTTATGACACTCAATGTTGCTTTTCTTTAACTGGAACCATACTCTGTGATAGTAATTTAATAAGCCAGTGTTTGTTTGTTTTCTAACTAAAATCTGTTTAATTTCAGATTAATACCAGTATTGTTTATGGCTCGGTATTGGACACTGTCACGAATAACAGTTTCCTCTGTGTTTGTAGGTACCATGCATGCATCATTTTTTTCATGAGTCATTTTTAATAAATATCTTTTTTTTGTGAGATACTAATCATATTGTAAACACAAGATGTATTATGAACCTAAGGCAGAGTGTGTACATTGTCCATTCAGATGTTATTAATAAATATTTCTATATATAGCATGGATTGATTTATGGGTAGTGTGAGATGCAGCGAGAAGATGCTTCAGAGAGAGAATGAATGAGACAGATATAGAGACGTGTATCCCCCTCAGGCCTTCTGCTAACACCTGTGTTGTGAGCTCTCCCAACAGAGTGCTGTGATTGAAAGACCTATGAAAACCTTGTGACAGACACACTTTCTCTTACACACACCCTCAGTGATGCATTTGCTGCGCTAGGACCTCGCGCTCACTCAAAAGTCAACATTTAAAATATCAACATGTCTGGGTCTGGTGTTCCTCCTCTGAACATTTTTCCAATTAGCAATAATTTGGACACATTAAACGATAGCATATCAAGGCTCCGATTTAATTTTTTTTAAAGACAAACTGCAAAGTGAACATTTCCATATAATTTCAGATTTGCTAGACCAAACAATGATTAAACAGGCCCCATGAGCACTGGAGCCATGTTTTTAATCTTACAAAGTCAAATATTCCAATTTTCATCAGCTAATCGCTTTTTTTTCTTTTCTTTTTTTTTTTTTAGCTCACAATGCTTTTAATCACTATGCTGTTTCATTTAGGTTAGTGAACTAATTTATTTTTCAAAACAAGCTCTGGTAAAACTATTCTATGCGTGCAGGACACGTTGTGCCGACATCTGTTCACAGTGATTAGTTGTTCTTTAAAAAAAATATCAATGCCTTTAAATCCATCCATCCATTCGCTTATCCTTTTCAGGGTCTCGCGGGGGGGGGGCGCTGGAGCCTATCCCAGCTGTCATAGGGCGAGATACACCCTGGACAGGTCGCCAGTCTGTAGCAGGGCCAACACACAGGGACAGACAACCATTCGCACTCACATTCACTCGCACATTCACACCTAATGGCAATTTGGATTTTCCAATTAACCTATCCCCACAAGCTGCATGTCTTTGGATGGTGGGAGGAAGCCGGAGTACCCGGAGAGAACCCACGCAAACACGGGGAGAACATGCATACTCCACACAGAAAGACCCCGGCCTGGTGTTGGAATTGAACTAAGGACCTTCTTGCTGTGCGGCAACAGTGCTAACCACCGTGCTGCCGCCTTTAAATCCCTATTGCAATAATCTGATCTGTATATCTCACTCAGTAAGCGGTTTGATGCTGCCTCAGTTGTGTGTGGAAATAATGTTGTTATCCATCTGCCCAAGGTTGAGTTTTGTCTGTTGTAAGATGAGCAGTTTTGACTGGGGAGATGACGTCCAGGTTCCAACTACATTTGCTGGAGTTATTGCAAGGTGCTACCGCCAGCAGTTACCGTCAGTATGAAAAAGTTATTTCAGGCTATTGTAATTTATGAACAAATTATTCGTCTTGTGCATTTGTTAAAGTGGCAATATTTGCCACAGCAGCTTTATGCCTGTCTATCATGAAAATATAATGATCCCTAAACCCTGCGTCGTGATTATAGTCCCTCATAAACTCAAACTTTCATTGGTCTCCTCTGCCACTCCTGGATTCATGTGCAGGTGTTTCATTTCCAGTTATCCCAGCAACTGCAGCACAATCTGGCAGCTACGGTTAAGATTCTCTTGGTGGCAGCGACATTCTCCAAAATGGAAACAGCTTTCCACATTAACCCAAGATGAGTTTTTGAGGGTGGAGGAAGTTGTCAGTGTCTTCCTACAATACCACAAAGCTGTATTTAATTTTATTGAAGCCTAAATCAAAACTTTACCACAGAATTTTATAACATGGGCACTTGAAAGTGGCTTCCTGGAGGTTCAAGTATAAGCCTGTTATAGCCAAAGCAGTCAGCATTTAAAGGACACTTTAATATCATCTAAACTGGGGGAGCTGCATCCTGTAAGTCTTCTTTCTCAGACTCTATCGTTTCATTCTTTTGCAACTATTTCTAAAAAAAATATGAAAGAAAAAATTGTCCACAAAGTGTGTAAAATTACCCCCTGTTGGAACTATTTTTATATGTTGTTTACAAGAAACCATGGCTGTGTCCAATGGTAAAATTCAATTTTGTTCTTCACAGAAGAAAATTCACATAACAACACAGGGAGTCTCTCCTTAGATCAGCCTGAAGGTAGTTTATTTTAAGCATTTGGGGAAAAACACGGCTAAAGTTGTTCCTTTTCTGGTGAGGCTCTCAAAAGTTTCAAATCAATTTAGAGCTGTAGCTGGAGTCGAGAGAAACCCAAACAGACGTACATCTCATTAGTGTGCCAGTCAAGTTTATTGTGATGCTTCTCACGCTCAGATCATTACTGCCATGATTTGATTTCCCCCTCCTTTTTTTTTTAACTTAATCTGCCGGTGTTACAAAAGCCCCTGCATAATTAAAAAATAAATAACACGCAATAGTTGATATCTATTTATGATTACATCACCTGAAGCCACTTTATGTTTCAAATAATTTGACTGTAACTAAGACTTTTCATGAGATAGCCGTGCAGTAAAGGATGTCATTTGCTGTGGGACCTGATTGATCTTATCTCTGTGTGTCAGGGATAATTATGAATTCTAAATAATTACTGTAGTAATTGACAATTTTTACCAACTCTCTGACTGTGGAGACACTTATATCAATCCTCCTGCAGTGTGATGGCTAAACAATTTACTAAACTCTGTTATGACGTACAAAAACCCCAAACATTCATTGGCACAAATTATGAATCACTTTCTCTGACAAGTAAGTATTGCATTACATTTGAGAAAAGTAACAAGTAATGTGTAATAATTACAAAGAAGAAGAAGAAGAAGATGAAGACACAGATTGCACTGAGACAGAGAAAGGGTTTCCTGCAGAACCCACTGCAAAAGCAAACACGTCCCTACTCAATTTTAATTAGTTTGCCTTAATTAATCATGTACAGTAGTTTATAGAAGGACTTTTGCTTACATTGAGTTATCTGTTTTATCTGCCTTTGTGTTGATGTGTGCATATTTATTATTGCTATTATGTGCTTAATTTTTCTGAGGGTAGAATAAGTGTGCAATGCAAGTATCTAATGTTTAACCTCAGTTCCTTAAATTAGCAGTGCTGTGATCAATGACGCCTGGTCAATGTTTGTGTTCAGGGATATTAAAATGTTAATTAAATCTGTGTTCCTGTAAGTGTGTGGTGTTCGGGGCACAAGAATGTGACAAAAATGTATCTGAGTCGCAAAAAATCTCAATATTGTGTACGAATGTCTACTAATTTAGACCACTCACATTTTCTTAGCATATTTATCATAAAATGCGCTAAAATAAGAATTCAAGTGTGTAACTTGCGTGTATACGATGACATTTCCATGTGATTTTTCACATGTAAGAACAAGTACAAGTACTATGCACTTCCTAAGTTGTCATTCATTATTGTGATTGAATGAGACTGCATAATTTTAAATACCTGTAGTTAAGCGTACAGTTTTTTAACAGTTTTTTGTTGCCGATTTCTTTTATAGTCTAAAACTGTGTGTTACGTATGTTTATGTTCAAAAACATAAAGGTTTTTTTTTTCACTGTTGAAAAAGATGTGGTGAAGAGACACTCTTTGCCAAGTTGCTGAAGCAAAATGAGAAGAAAATGTTTCAACAAAATGAGTTATTAAGCCAATCAACCAGATTTCCCTGGTTGTCTTGCTGCTGAGAGTTTGACAATGAAGACCAAACAGAAACACAGCAGAAAGACAAGAGATGGCTGATTCAACAGCGAGACAATAAAGCAGCAACGGTGTGGAGTGATGTATTCTGTTTGAGGCTTCCTGTGTTACACGTTCAATGGGATGACACTTCCATTTTGGAGCGTACAACAGCACCAGGGGAGCCAAAAAGATTCTCAACTGTGAGAGAGATGAAACCACAAAGACAGAATGCTGATACAGCATTTATGCTGATCATGGCAACATCATCAACCATTTGGATTTACAATTTCAAGACGCAGATCATTCATTACTATCAAATCTGGGGCCCATTTCAAAATAAAGGTGCATTAGGGAAGATAAAGTGCTTTTTGGATGTAATTCAACTTATCAACAGGCACTAGAAATGATCCAATAGCACGGCACCTTCAGGCTGCATATGGTGCCAATTTGTCTGCTTAATTTATCCCTGTTGGGTTCTTGAAGGCAATTTGTAGAAAGCGGCTGCAAAGCACTTTCTGAGAGGTATGTGTTGCTCTGTGGATATTTTGCACTCTGGTGATCGCTCCTGTTGTTGTGATGGCTGCGATGGGTGCATAAGTGCAAGATGAGTCTTATGAAAACACGTCTCACCATAGGTTGGGCAGCACTGGCATGCTGTCTGCAGTCACACTGAATTTTCTTTCTTACTCTGTCGCTTCAGAAAACAGGGAATACATTCAGACAGCCACCGTTACTGTTGCTGCTTTCATTATTTTTTTTGTTTTCTTTTTTTTAATTACAAACAAGCAAACTGTTATTGGTTCTGGGTTTTATTACCCAGGGACTTTGAGGGGCTTTTGGACTTTGTGATTCTTGGTATTTCTTTGGGTAAATATTGATGTGTCTTTTTTCCCATGTGTATTAGTTCTCTCCTTGGTCCTTGTTTTTTTTAAATATTATATTTAGGGTTTCCTACCTTTGTGTAAAGTTTCCACCAGTGATGGTCCCCACGTTTGGTTATTTCCTGTTTTATTTTGGTAAGCTGCATCCAGTGTGTCCTGTGTTCATTTTTGATTTTTTGTGTGATTAGGTTCAGCTGTCTTCCCCTACTGTTTCCCATATCCTTGTGTGTTTATTGTCTTTGTTTCCCCTCGCCCATTATCAAGTCGTCCCACTAGCATTGCTGTATCCATTGGTTTCCCCCGTGCTTCCCATGCTTTATAGATTTGTTGTTACCTGTTTCTCTACCACCTGTACTTGTTCTTTTCTTAATAAATCAACACTTAGCTTTACATATAAATAACTAGGCTTCCGTTTGTGCTTCAGACCTGGGGTTGTGTGTTTTGTGTTCATGTCTCCATATCCCAGATATGTAAAATAAAGATCATTTTTAAAGTAAAAAACCACTTTGAGCAGTGTTTCCTTGGCCCTGAAGAATCCAAAAGAACCGGAATTAATAACTGTCATCTACTGCATCCTGTATTTAGGTCATCAATCTTCCACCACACCTCGCACAGCATAAACTGGTACAAATTCTTTTCTTTTTTTTCTTGGGGGCAGCAGACACAACCTGTGAGCACAACACTGACATATGAAGTCTATACAGCAAATAGTTGCTCATTTATGCAAACAGAAGATAAATATCAAGATCTGCAGTAATTTGTGATCATGTTTGTCTTTTTTTTTTTTTTTGGTGGACATCAGTTCCACCAACAAAATGCTGTAATACTGAGCCTATACCATCAAGTATGAGGCGAGTGAACATGCTGCCCAAATAGCTGATGGTAGCTGCACACAAAGTTGTCTTCCTCTAATTGGCTCCCCCAGCACATGCACATGTCGACTGCAATGCTAAAGCTAATTCACAAACAGTGTATATAAAACACGGATTTAGTTTCCAGGTCTAAAAGGTGAATTCAACACTAAAGTGCATCTTTTTAATCTATATGTATATACAGTATGCATGTATTGCTATTAGCCTTTGAAAATCACCTTTGCCAGAGTATCTGGTGAAGCTCCTCTGTTGAAAAGCGTAGCACTGTTTCCTTGACACGTGGTCTTGCCTCTTTCAAAAAACAGCCTGTGAAGATTTTACCATCAATATCGACTAACCTTGACTGCACAGTTACATTTACATTTTACTGTAATATGCCTTTCATCATCATGACTTTAGCCTTTGGCCTTTGTGATTTTGTAGTTTTACTGTATACAAATGCTAATTCCACTAACATTCAATACAATCATGCTCGAATGAATGAATTTATCTTATAAAGATAAATCGAACACCAACTTTTTTTTACTGAAATACTGAAGTGTTGTGCTTGTAGTGCTGTGATTGAACGTTATTTTGTTTTGAGCACAGATAAAAAACCTTGGAGAGGGGAAAAAAAGAAAACAAAAACCAACATTTTATATCTTACACAACAGTATTACATGAGTTGTGAGAGGAAAATAATGAAACATAACTAATAGTACTTACACGCAATTCAGTTTTATCTTCATAGCACCAGCCAGAAAAATAGTCACCTCAAGGCACGTTATATTTTAAGGTAAAGATTTACAACATTAGAGTGAGAACTTCAATAAGAAAGGAGAATTCAATTTTAGCAGGAGGAGACCTCTGGCAGAGCCAGCCTCAGGCTCTCTCACAGTAGAGAACAGATGAGAAAACAACAAACACGGCATAACTAAAGGACAAATTGCAATACTGGCATTAAAGACAGAGAGAGTGGAGACGAGCTTAATTCCTTTATGGGATGTCCCTGAGCAGCTTGTGCAGCCTATAGTAGCATAACTACGATGAGATAACCCTGATCCACTATTAACTTTATGAAAAAAGGGAAAATTAAAGTCTAATCAGTCTAATAATAATAAGTCTAATAAGTTCAGATTCCAAGCTGGGACTGGTCCCAGTTTGGGGGGTCCAAAGACTCAGTGGGGTTAGCTGGTGATTCTAAATTGCCCGTTGGTGTGAATGTTTGTCTGTCTCTCTGTTAGCCCTGTGACTGCTGCGATAGGTTTCAGCCCAAACTAACTTTTGATTTTCCTCAATGAGTACAGTTGACAGATTTAAAGAATATATCACAATGAATGTATTATCCATTTGTACAAATGCAAACAAAAACCCTTTCAAAGTAAGATGCTAGCAGAGCTGTAATGGCAATGCCATAGAAGAAGCAAAGCAGGAGATAGTCCTGGAGGTGTATGGCCCAGGCTGAAGTGCAATTTTGGTTTGAAGACAGCTGCAGTCATTTCAGGACAATTTATTTTTCTGAATACTATGATACCACATGTATTTCCTGTGCAGCTTTTAAATGCTATGTGCTTTTGACCAAGCTAGCATGGGGACCCTTTAGCCACACATTCACAGATTTTGGTGGGATTGTATAATAAGATAAGATAAGATAAGATACGATAAGATAAGATAAGATAAGATAAGATAAGATAAGATAAGATAAGATAAGAAGTACAAGAAAGTACAAGTTTAAGATCAGTAAAAGTTAAGAAATAGAATAAGATAAGATAAAATAGAATAACATAATATAGAACAAGAATAAAATACTTTATACAATAGAATAAAGTACTATAAAAATAGAATAAAATATGTACAAAATAGAATAAAAATGCTCTGTTATAGTAGGAAAAAATGGTATGCACTTGGTAATATTGCACATCAGGTAGACAGTTACATTTGTGTATGGGATGTGTGTGTGTGTGTTTGTCTGCACATGTGTGGTTATCTGCAGAGACCATGTTGTAGAGTTTGACAACAGTTGGGAGGAAAGACCTGCAGAGTCTCTCCGTCCCACGTCGTGGGTGCTCCCCAGCAGAGATTCTGCCACCCCAGCAGACCGTAAAAGATGGCTGAGGCCACCACAGAGTCAAAGAAGGTCTTCCCTCCAAAAGACCTGAGTCTCCGCAGCAGCCTGCTCTGCCCTTTCCTGTAGAGAGCATCTGAATTATGAGTCCAGTCCAGTTTATTGTTCAGATGAACAACAAGGTACCTGTAGCTATTAAGGTACCTGTATTAATGGGTGTATAGATGGATTGCTACTACACAGTCAACGGAACATACTCACAGGATACAACATCACAACTTGTGGTCATCCTCAAACTTATATATACACTATAATAATAACATCTGCAGGAAGCTCCTGAGGATGTTTTACCAGTCGGTGGTTGCTGGAGTACTTTTCTATGCTGTGGTGTGCTGGGGGAGCAGCACAGCAAAGAGGGACTCATCCAGGCTGGAGAAACTGATCAGGAAGGCTGGCTCTGTGGTCGGCATGAAGCTGGACACTCTGGTGACAGTGGCAGAGAAAAGGACATTAAAGAAACTGCTGGACATTATGAACAATGCTGGGCATCCTCTGCACACGGCCATTAACAACCAGAAGAGTCTGTTCAGTGACAGGTTGCTTCTCCCCAAGACAAGAACTAACAGACTTAAAAACTCCTTTGTCCCACACGCCATCAGACTGTTTAACTCCTCTCTGGAGGGGAGAGGGAGGGGAAACAGGAAACAGGAGGACAAAGGAGGGGGGAACAACTAAGCTGTAGTGCCTCTTCACCTCACTGTAGAATACCTTGTGCAATACTTTTTGTAAATAGTCAACAGTGCAATAGACTCAATACTTGAAATGTGCAATTCACTTGTATTTTTATTTTTTATTCCTATTTATTCTATTTATCCCCTTTGTATATTTTATTTATATTTGTCTCTGTATATATATATGTGTGTGTGTGTGTGTGTGTGTGTGTGTGTGTGTGTGTGTGTGTGTGTGTGTGTGTATATATATATATATAACAATTCTGTAACTGTAACTTCGGTCGTTGCTGTGCTTTTTTTTGGAAGTCGAATTTCCCAGAGGAACCCACCCGAGGGATTAATAAAGTTCTATCTTATCTTATCTCTTATCTTAATATAAAATAACTATTGGCTGCTTAAGCATAAAGACATTTGTATATCTACCCAAAAAAGCTGATTGTATAGCGTCACTACAAAACATACATGCCAACACTCCTGGTTTTTCCTGTAGAATCCCGAATTTCAGTGCCCCTCCCGAAAATCTCCCTGAGCCACCATTCTCCCGAATTTCTCCCGATTTTTCACCCGGACAACAAAATTGAAAAATCATATCGCAGATTGACCCAGCCAATTCCAGTTTCCAACCATGGCTACTACTACTGCAGCTACTTAGTTTTAATATTACACTTGTTACTCTTTCTTGGTTGCAAAATAAACTTTTAACATATTTTCAGGCGAGAATGTAGCTGTGTAAACTTCAAATATCTGAGCCGACGAGAACAGCAAACTCCTGACACATCGTTTTCAAACCCCCACAGTCTTTCGCTACTCAGGTTAAACATGATATATAAGTCACTTAGATAACGTAAAAATGTTATTATTTGGCGTTTTTCAGTGTTTTATTTGTTCGTGAGTAAATCGGTTTGGCTGAGATTAAAGTTATTAGATTAGATTAGATTAAATAAAACTTTATTGATCCCTCGGAAGGGTTTCCACACAGCTGTATACCCCCCCCCCCTTTTTTTTTTTTTTTGAATGTCACCCTAATTCTGAGGTCTCAAGGTTGGCAAGTATGCTACAAAGGCTAAACATTCCAAGTGCTCACAATCACCATTTCCTTCTTTTGTAAGCTGTTAACATTTAATTCAAACGTTGCCTGAGGAAAACCTCAAAAGCCACCAATGTTAACATTGCTGCTGTTTAGACCATGTCTCCAATGAATACTGGCTTTAACAGATCAGGTAAGATTCAATAATGTCTATAAAAACACAAACACCCTCTTTTTGCTCTTTGCTTAGGGAGATCTCTGCTCTTCAACCCGGCTGATCTGATCTTTTATAGTGATATTTAAACATTTTTAACCTAAACTACAAATTTGCTTTAAATTGTGACATCTTCAGAAATTTGGAGGTACTCATCACAAATGCTGTCAGAGTTGTTCATTCTGCTCATGCAGACATGTAGGTGTCGAGCTATGGCTTAATTTGAATACACTCCCACACTCTGTTGCTTTGTGCCGTTTATCTCCCCATTCCCATTTTAACAGATCACTAAGGATACCACATTCAACCTGAAAGGCTCATTTAATTCATTCAGCCAAACATTTACAGGCGGGCTGAAGCAAACCAAAATCAGATGAACTTGCAAAATCAACCTTTAATTGCCTAAGAGGATTTTATAATCAACTTTATAATCATTCACTGCACATAAAACATGGGCTAAGAATAAATACTGGATTTCATGATATTATTTTGTGTATTTCTGCAAGTTTGGGTTTGTGCATGCATGTAGCCATTCTTAGTTGATCCTCAATCCTATGGTCATCCTGGTTGCTTGAATAAGGCTTATAACTGTAAACAAGCAAAAGCAGAACATAACTGTCCTTTTTTTAAGGCGCTGTTAGGGAGCGACTGAGTGAACGAATGCTGCCTATTCTGACCGAGAACTCATTTCCAGAGGATGGGGTAAATGTTGCTCCATTTTTACCTTCTCATTAAATAGAGACTGCATGCATGTGTTTGATCTGTGGAAGAACAAGGGCGGAAGAAGAGAGGTAAAGGGGGTTGGGAGGCAGTTCCGGGATCATCCCACCAGTAAGAAGCACTTAGTTGAAAGAGCAGCAAATGAGGTCACTTGTCTGCAACCACATCATCACCGATGGGATTTAAACAAGCATCAGCTGTGCTACACACATGTGCACAGACGCACACATACTGTAATTGCTCAGGCATGCTAATGGCACCACTATGGAGATCTATTATATTCTTCCTGTCACTGAACATTGAGTTACTAACTTGTTTGTGATCTCTGGGTGGAAACACATGCAGAAACCTGAGCTGATGCCCTCTAAGTGCAGAGTAACAGAAAGTGTTGTTAAAACATGAACCTGGCTACAATGAAAGATGTGCATTTCAGGGTACAATGTCAGCAATAAATTACTAGCTTCTTGGGGTAAAAGACAGAATTTCTTTTGCCCCAGTTAATCCTGAGATGCTGCTTGTGTATGGGCAGAAATCTGTGCCATCAGAAACTGAATTTGAATAAGTTCAATTTGAATTTGAATTGCTCAGATTGAATCTGAATTGTAACTTGAATAAATGCTTTTGAAAACTGAATTTGAATTAGTCTAATTTGAAATTGAATTTATGGTTTGAAAATGATCATCACTAAATTGAAATTGAATTTTATATTTTGAAAATGAATTGATTTGCTTTGAAACTGCATTTTATCCTTTAAAAATTCAGCTCTCGAATAATTTCAGTTTCACTTCTCACCATTCAGTTTCAGTTCTACAATTCAATTTCAGTTCCAAAATTCAGTTTTTTGGAACTTACATCCGGTTCCGGTTCAAGCGCAGATTAATAGAACTAAGTTTTACTAGCGGACCGAAAGTGTTACTGACGGGAATCTACAGCGTCTTGAGCTGAATTAAGACTTCAGAAGTCATTCGTCATGTCGAATGACCAGCGGATAAACTCTCAGGTTGGTAATAAATGTACTACATGTATAAGAACAAGCGTCATGTTAACAAATAATAGCCGTACAGTAACTTTTATGCTTATTGCAGCTGTTAGCTAAAAACTAGGGGTGCAACGATATTCGTATCGATATTGAACCGTTCGATACAGTGCTTTCGGTTCGGTACGCATATGTATCGAACAATACAACATTTGTAATTTATTTTATCAACTTTCCTTCTGACGATGCTGTCTGTGTGGAGCGCTCAGTGAATCTGCGTTCGACTATTCCGCCTAGGCTGCACTGTCGAGCGCAGATCCACTGAGCGCTCAACACAGACAGTATAGACAGAAGGAAGAGCGCAGGGCACCTCCCCCACCCTCATTCAGATCTGGCGTTTGGAATTATTTTGGTTTTCATGTGACGTATGACCCTGAAGGTAAGCGAGTCATGGACTAAAGTAAAACAGTATGTTGGATGTGCCATGCAATGCTCAATTACATGGGTGTGTTAGCGCAGTTAGCTCGTTAACGTGTTGGCCGTCCAGCCCCATGCACAGGGCGATCGGCGGTAGCTCGTTAACGGAGATTTGCCGTGTTGTGGCGTTAAGGTCATTTCAACGAGATTAACCTGAAAGCACTAGTGGGAACACAACGAATATGACTGCACATTTACGCCGACATCATCCTAGTGCAAAGACAAAAACAACAAGCATGCTACTAACTTTAGCCGAGTCATTTAGACAGCTGTTAGCACATGATTCTCCTTATGCTGCTGAGAATATAGCCCAGAAGAAGCGGATAGTATAGCTTTTATTTTGGAAAGAGACATTTCTCTGTAATAAACTCTCTTTTCCAAAGATGAGTGATTCCTCAATCAGATACAGGGCTTGCAATATCGCTAGCCCGACGTCCTGGGGCTAGCGATTTTTTTCAGTCGGGCTACCAAAATCTATCTCTTCCCTGCCCGTCGGGCTATTGTAGGAAGGAAAAATATATGTCAATGCTTTTGCATTCTTTCGGAAATGTAGCTGGGTAATTATGTCATTGGCATCGGTGAGCCACTGTCAATATGTGACATATTGAAATCGCGTTTGAATTTGCGCTTGTTTTTTTGCTTTCACTTTGCAATCGCGCGAACTGTGTATAGAGAGCGACAGCACTGATCTGTGAGTGATGATAATTTGTGCACCAATTCCTCTGACATCGTCTTATTAATTGTTAGCTTACTATGCAAACATGACAAGTGAAATCTCCCGCAGCAAGCTTAAACATGTGAGAGGTTGATCGCGCAGAGAATCGCTGAGCTTATGTGAGTGCGTGTGTAAAAGCAGCAGGATATATATTTGACTACGATGACCTGGATGACTGAGAACCTTCACAGACAGATATATATTTTAGTTCTGCTGAGCCAAATAAGACAGGTCAGGGTGAAGAAGTGACAGCCAAAGAAAAGCTTACCACAAAACGGAGAAGTTATGACAAATCAGACTATAAGGCAAAAAGAAAGTGCAGCTTTATGGTTTCATGGACAAAAGAATTTCTGTGGCTGCAATATGACGAGCTAAATAACCAGGGCTGCACGTAAGTGGTCCGCAGGTGCGCATTCGCTGTCAAAATAAAAAACACGCACAAGGGTTAGGGTTAAATTTAAAAACTGTACTTTTGAGTTCAAATATATATTTATAATTTTAATAAATGACAAATTAAAAAGGCATGAACATTTTTTTGTATCGAAAAAATATCGAACCGTGACACCAAAGTATCGAACCGAACCGAACCGTGAATTTTGCGTATCGTTGCACCCCTACTAAAAACGCTAATTTAGCGTAGTTTTCCCTGAATTCAGCTTTGACAAACAAATATGATCGACTGTTTCTAGTAGAATTCCAAAGTTGTCATCTTGTACCCTCTCAGAGTACCCCCTCTGTATGCTTGCAGAGACCCCTACAGTAGGGAAACATGCAAAACGGTGCCCAAACCTTTGTGTTTTAGCTTTATTTATGCCTTACACAGCATCCAACTCTTTAGCTAACTTAATAACTTTAGCTAAAGTGAATAGTTGGTCTAATTCAGTAGTGCAGCATTACTGGATCACCTTTGTTTGAAGTGATATAATATGATATACAACTATCACTGTGGGTGATATCACTATCACCCAAATAGATGCTGACAAGCTGACACAGTAACATGGAAGAGGGAAAGACGTTGGAAAGGACCACTACAAATAAACCCAATGCCTAACAATGAAAAGTGTCAAATAAGAACAATAATAATAATAAAGATAAAAGATGAAGTAACAAGTTTTTAGTTTTGTTTATTCCAAATGATCATCCAGATGTCTGTGACATGTGATGACAAACACCATAATGGAAGGCCTTAGTCATCACATGCTTAAACTCATATATTTTTGCATATGCTGAACAGGCAGTCAGACATGCTGTAACTGTGGGGTGGAAAACAGCATGAACACCATACGGCAGGGGTCTCAAACTCCAGTCCTCGAGGGCATGGAAAAGTTGCATGACACTTTGACCCTTGAGGACTGGAGTTTGAGACCCCTGTCATATGGAATATGACAGGTGTGGTTGAGCTGCATGAAGACTCTGAAGTTTCTCTTCTGGCAGGACAGGAATGTGGCCTTGTCCTGTGAGCCACTGTAAGGATGTACTTAGAGTAGAATTGGACTGTCACTGGCCTCAGGCTCTTCACCCTTTTCAAAGACAAAGCGGTCATTTAGATAAAATATTAGATATTGTTTACCTGTAAATGCACAAAGTAAATTTTGAAATGTAATTATTGTCAAGAGTGAACGCATCCACTTAACACACTGTTTGCTGCTACAACTACACATGTTTCTTTTCCAACTATTTATTTATGAGTGACTTATGTATGTATGTATGTATATATATGTATATATTGTACTATTCTTAGTTAGTGTATTGTCTGTCTTGTCTTAATGTTGGTTTAAAATGGAGCACTGTAACAAAAAATAATTTCCCCCAGGGATCAATAAAGTATTCTGATTCTGATTCTGAACAAGCACTGATAGTGTAATCTACAGCTGTGGCCAAACGTTTAGAGAATGAGAAGTGTTGTTTATTTACAAAGTTTGCTGTTTCAGTGATAGTTGTATATCATATTATATCACTTCAAACAGAGGTGATCCAGTAATGCTGCACTAATGAATTAGACTAACTATTCACTTTAGCTAAAGTTATTAAGTTAGCTAAAGAGTTGGGATGTTGTGTAAGACATAAATAAAGCTAAAATACAAAGGTTTGGGCACTGTTTTGCATGTTTCCCTACTGTAGGGGTCTCTGCAAGCATACAGAGGGGGTACTCTGAGAGGGTACAAGATGACAACTTTGGAATTCTACTAGAAACAGTCGATCATATTTGTTTGTCAAAGCTGAATTCAGGGCAAACTACGCTAAATTAGCGTTTTTAGCTAACAGCTACAATAAGCATAAAAGTTACTGTACGGCTATTATTTGTTAACATGACGCTTGTTCTTATACATGTAATTCATTTATTACCAACCTGAGAGTTTATCCGCTGGTCATTCGACATGACGAATGACTTCTGAAGTCTTAATTCAGCTAAAGACGCTGTAGATTCCCGTCAGTAACACTTTTGGTCCGCTAGTAAAACTTAGTTCTATTAATCTGCGCTTGAACCGGAACCGGATGTAAGTTCCAAAAAACTGAATTTTGGAACTGAAATTGAATTGTAGAACTGAAACTGAATGGTGAGAAGTGAAACTGAAATTATTCGAGAGCTGAATTTTTAAAGGATAAAATGCAGTTTCAAAGCAAATCAATTCATTTTCAAAATATAAAATTCAATTTCAATTTAGTGATGATCATTTTCAAACCATAAATTCAATTTCAAATTAGACTAATTCAAATTCAGTTTTCAAAAGCATTTATTCAAGTTACAATTCAGATTCAATCTGAGCAATTCAAATTCAAATTGAACTTATTCAAATTCAGTTTCTGATGGCACAGATTTCTGCCCATACTTGTGGCCAATACTGTAGGTTACACATTAATTTAAATCAGAAGAAAATCACAGAGTGCATAAAAGTTCCAAACTTACTCATGTTTTTAATATGTTTCTCGCATTTTGGATGACAATCGAATATAAAACCAAGAGAAAAAGCAAACTGACACATTTGCCACATCTCCCATTGAACTTGTTCGCCAGTTTGTGGGTCCAAATCGGAGGAACCTCAGAGCTGTGAGAATACAGTTTAACCAAACCCAAATCTTAAAACACAATTTTTTTTTAATCAGCCTTTTCTTAAAATTTCACGGGTGACTTGAATGACTCATAGACAGGAAAGTTGGGTTACTACCACTCGGTGTTGTGTCTTTAGATGTGCTCTTTCCAGGTAACACCTGTGTTTCCTTGTTCACATGTGCTCTTCATGGCTGCTTTTACTTCCTGTCTGTGTCTGTTTCCTACACTTGTCCCTCCTTGCCCTCATTGGTTGCATCTGTGTCGTATTTGCTCCGAGTCATGTGCGCCTTTCGTTTGTTTTCAGTCTGTCTGTTTACCTACCCTATCTGATCTCCAGCTGTGTCATGTCTTATTTGCAGTCCACTTCTCCTCGTCTTAGTTCACAACACAGTTGTATCCAGTTAAGTCCTCTTCCTGAATATTTGCATGCAAAACATTTCAGTTTTGTCCCTTTCTAGCGTCATTTTCAGTCCATGCCAATAACATATTCATTCATCCATTTCTATTCAGCAATAGCCATCACATAAATCTTTTCGAATGAATTTTCAAGCACATCAAAGGTGCAAAGAAGCATGTATGTTATTTTTAGAACATGAAATGAAAAGCAGAGAGACTCGATTGACTTCTGTAGATGAGATCAGATCATGCATATTTCACATCTGCTGGCAAGTCAGATCTCTAGACTTTGAGCTCCTGGTGTCTTTCAGTTGTCCGCTAGTAAACTGGATAAAGCAGAGCCCAGACGGACAGGCAGATTGATGACCCTGAATAAAACAGGGGTTTCAAGAAATGCTTTCTGAGGTTCAGGGAACCGCATACAGTATTTTTATGTATGTTCTTTCTTTGGAGATCATGATTATGACTTGCTCTCTGTAGTGTTCTTACTAACTGATCATAAGCCTGAGCATCTGGCATCACAAAAATAAGTGGATTATCGTTGGGATTTTGTTTGTTTGTTTTGGGTTTTTGCTTGTTTATTTGTTTTAATTGGATGGATTGCTGGGAGTTATATCAGGCATCACCAGCAAGTGCATTTTATTCAGTGAAGTGGGATGCAGTTGCATCCTTGGTCCCAGGAGGGTCCCCTGCTCTGTCATTTCCTCTAGCACTACCACGAGGTTTACAATTATGTAATTCAATGAAATGAAAATGCGACAAAATATTTTTGCTATTAAATTTAGCACACACGTTTTCCTATAAAAAGAAATTGTGGTCACTATCTTGGTATTTTACAATCTTTCACTGACTGTGAGTGGGTTGAACACGTCCACTGCTTACATAACAGGTGAACTCATGATAAAGATTTTACTCATTTTAATCAGGAAATGTCAACAGTCTAGCATTCCAAACCTAGGTGGTGAATATCATCATCCTAAGCACCTGCCCTATAGCTTAACTTGGGATTCTGCTTGATTGTCCTGTTCCTCTCCAGGTTTTTTAAATTTTACACCTTTAGATACAATAATGTAAAAAGAACGTTTTCAACTTAGCACATATTTCCTCCATAGGAATCAAGAAGGTAAGTAGTAGCCAGGGACTGATATTCAAATGCACATGACATTAACATGGTAGCACATGGTAGGTTTGAAAAGTTGCTTCCATAGAAATGACAAGACTTCTGGAACAATATCCTTTGGAAGATGAGACCAAGGTGGAGATGTTTGGATGCTGCATACCATTTGACAAGCATGGTGATGGAGGGGTGATTATCTGGGTTTGTTTTGCGAACACAGGACCTATGCACCTTGTGGTCATTGAGCCGACCACAAACTTCTCTGTTTACCAAATATCCTAGAGTCAAATGTAAGGCCATCTCAGTGACAGATAAAGGTCGAACAATAATCTGAGTCAACAGAATGGCTGAAAAAGGAAAGAGCTTTCTGCCACACAAATCCCCCACAATGATGTGAACTAATAAAGTCATGCAGAAATTAATTTAGTCATGTTTTTACTGCTAATGTTGGCTCTACAAGCTACTAAATCATGGGATGTACTTAATTTCCCCAGGACTGTGAAAGGCCTGTGCCTCTGAAATTCTGGACTTTGCAAAACAGTGCCTACTTTTATTGAGTTTAAATGATTGCAGAAAGTTTTTTGTACTCATAGCTGCTGTGCAGTCTCTTAAATAAAGCATTACCCACGTGGCATATGGAAACAATGTATCTATTACTGGAACACCAAGTCATGAAAGTGCAGTCACTTCATATCTTACTGTTAGAATGTTGAGCAGCTTGACCTGAAATCTTGAATAGATGCTTAAAATTTGAGTGTTGAATAAGCAGCTTCAGTTTGCATAACCTCAGATGTTTATATTCTAGTTTGTGTTCTATTTTCTTCTTTGCTGTGTCATCTTACTGTTGATGCTGCTGTGTCCCAGTTTTTTTCTTTCTTGTGGAAACCACATCAGTTTCTGCTTGTCCTCTCAGTGAAAACAGTGAACCACACAGAAGCCACAATGACACAGGACACAAAGCAAGCTCGGTTCGATTTATTCACATATTACCTGCTGCATGTCCGAGTAGCACTGCGGTGATGGGCACAGCAGATATGGAGCAAAAGTGGGACGAGAGTGGCAAAGAGATGGAAGCAAAAGTGCAAAATGGTGTGGGTATTTTAGTGAAAATGTTCTACAGTATGTGATGTTGCTGTGAGTATAGGTACTTTTATAAAGGATGAGTGTGAAGTCCATGAAAAAAATCAAATGTATGCATCTTTTATTTCATTAAAAATATTGTAGTTTATTGCTAGTTTGCCCCTTAATTGCAGGGTCAGTGATTAGAAGTGTCCTGCTTCCAAAGGATGGAGGTGCAGAAGGAATATTGCTTCCAATAAGGAATGAATGTGGCCTGAGATAATGTGCACGTGACACCCAAACAGTAGAACAACAGTTGACTTCTTAAATTTGCAAGTTAGCAAAACTCTTAAGAAGTATCAGACACAGATACAAATAAGACACTGTCCCTTTAAATCTGCCTTCAAGAATTAACCATATTATACAAATATTTAATCGGATTGCTCTAACACTGTGTTCCCTCTCACGCCCCCTTCCCTTGAGAGATGCTGACATCCCAACGTCTCTTTTGAATGCTCCACAGCTGCTTTTGAAGGGTCTCCAACACTACAGTTCTGCTCACAGCAAGAAATCCATTGAGCATGTTCCCTGAACCATTAAAACTATTTGAAGATTTTCTAGCTCCGTTTGGAAAGGTGAACTTAAAAATCTCAACTCAAAAACAAACAGGTAGATTAACTCGAGAAAAACTTGAGAAAAGGTCAGCCTCAGAAGGCAGAAAGCATTTATGGAGAGTAAATCCAGCAGGGTAAATAACAGGATCCAGCTCTGCCTCTTGTCTTTCTGTCACTGCTACTGTTCCTCAAACAATGCATCATAGCAGGTCTTACTACCATCTTGTAAACCTTCCCTTTCACTCTTGCCGCTATCCTTTTGTAACAAATCCACCCTGACACTCGTCTCCACCCACTCCACCCTTCCCGCACTCTCTTTTTCACCCTGCCATTGCTTTGAATTGTTGACCCAAGTTATTTGGATTATCTACCTTGAGTTTTTATCAAGGTAGATGAATCTACTGCATGTTTACCTTTCTACCTGACACAGGACAGGATGGAGCTACAGCACTATGCAAAAGTTTTAGGCAGGTGTGAAAAAATGCTGTAAACAAAGAATGCTTTCAGAAATATAACTGATTGTTTATTGGCCCAAAATGTAATCTGCAGCAGGACAACGAGCCCAAACATACAGCCAAAGTCACTAAGAACTATCTTCAGCGTAAAAAAGTACTGGAAGTGATGGTATGACCTCCACAGAGCCCTGATGCCAACATCATCGAGTGTGTCTGGGATTACATGAAAAGACAGAAGAATGTGAGGAAGCCTACATCCACAAAAGATCTGTGTTTAGTTCTCCAAGACGTTTGGAACAACCTACCGGCCGAGTTCCTTCAAAAACTGTGTGCAAGTAGAAGAATTGATGCTGTTTTGAAGGCAAAGGGTGGTCACACCAAATATTGATTCGGTTTAGATTTCTCTTTTGTTCATTCACTGCATTTTGATAATAATGAAAATGAATGATTAACGCTTCCATTTTGAAAATATTCGCTTTCCAACTGCCTTTGCACAGTACTGTATGTTTTCATGTTTCATGCATACAACAGCTTCGATCTCTACTTTCCAAATGTTGCAGCAGAAATCAAGTCTATCACGGCATCCACAGATTAGTCATTACAGAGGAGAGCAAAACAGCTGTATTGGAGACAGAAGAACAGAACTGCCATAGTTTTGAGAATATTTGACATGTTGTGTATTTAGAGATGCTTATTCGCATTCCTTTATTCTAACAAATTTGAGTTATTATTGCTTTCCTACCAGCTTGAAGCAGTCTGGCATTGCCTTCTAACCTCTGACATCACCGGATCTTTTCCCTTTTCCGATCCTTCTCTCTAAACTCCAGAGATGCTGGTGTGGGAAAATCCTAGTAGATCAGCAGTTTTTGAAATACCCAGAACAAGCCTTCTGGCACGAAAGTTAATTAAATCACCTTTCTTCCCCATTCTGATGTTCGGTTTGAACTTCAGCAGACTGTCTTGATCATGTCTACATGATTAAATGGAATGAGTTTCTACCATTTGATTAGCTGATTAGATATTTGCAGGAAATTGCAGTGAACCTGTGTATCTAAGTGGCTTTTTGATTTAGAATATATATTGCACCTATGTGCAGGACACCAGATTTTCTCAAGAATTGTACAGGAGGCATCATTTCATATATTTACCCTTGCCCAGCCAATGCCCCTCTGCTTGTTGCTAAGAATTCAAAATAACAACATGAGTTTTGGGAGTTAAATTATTAAATATTGCAGCAATGTTATCACTGCATCAGGACACCTATCCTCAGATGAACTTTTCAGGGTCCAAGGTTTTAAAGGAAAGTGACTGCAGTCATTGTCATGGGAACTGTCATAAAGTGCTTGTGCTCTGTTCGGAGCTGAAAGCATGTCTAATTGTTGCTCTCACTGTTTGAGCTGAAACCCAGCAGCTTCAAAACATCATTCAATATTGATCTTTGGTGCATAAAAAGCTATATTGTACTTTCTCTAGCATCTCTTATTCATAAGAATATGATATGTGGGCTGACTTGATGACACTTAAAGTCTCATTGGATTGCACAGGTTTGTTAAACAAGCAGTCAAAGTTCAGAGTTGCAAGTTATGAGGCTTCAGGTTTTATGAGGTTATTATATTTTTAAGTTAAGTCAGTTTAAATATGTAGTTTTTGTGCCTTTTATCTTAATTAATAATAATAATAATTTTTACACATTTTTCTGGAATATTAGAAATAACAGATTGTATGACTGTGGTCTTCTTATTAGACAGAGAAAACCAACTCCGCTGAAGTCATAGTAATGTCATTGTAGGACATGTCAGGTTTGCCTGCTATCATTGTGAAAGTGTGGCGTTTTATAGAAACTGGTTTTCAATGCAGGTGCAGCAAAAGGAGCCATTATGGGAAATGTATAATTTCATGTGTTGGAACTTAAAAACAAATGACGCAGACTGCTCTACCTCAGCTTTTATTTTGGCCATGTTTTAATGTCAGGTATAAGCATTTCAGTAGATGATAGACAGCAGATGCAGAGTAGGGTTATAGCCATTATGAAGCTGTTAATCTGACTATAAGCCAACAATGTTAACAGACACTGAATAAATCGGACTACATTTTTAGTCCACTCCTACAGAAGAACTGCCGTCCTCATGCCTGTATCTCCATCTAGTGGAATTAAATTGCAAGTACATCAGACACAAGAACTAAATACCACAAAACCGACTGCAGAATAATTACCCTGTCACTGAAGTTCATCTGCTGGATTACTTGTATCTTCTCATCAAATAAGCCTGGCTGGACTAGACTAGGGCCCCAAACTCTGTGCAGTTATAACAGTCAACTACAAGCCAAAATGACTTGTTTAAATCAGTTTGGCTATTATATCATCTATGAGTGTAGCTGATATACTACCACCCAAAAATGTAATTATATTAGAACTGTGAGCTACTCAGCACTCATTCCTGTACTAATTACAAACTTTGGGGTGAGGAAAGAACCAGAAATCTTGATTACTATGAAAAAGACTATTATTTATGGTAAGAATAAATAATAAATAAATGAAGATACATATTCTCACTGAACCTGGACTCCTCTTTGTGTCATATTTTTCAACCCATGCATACAGTCATATTAAAAAGCAAATACACCCCGAAAACAAATCATCTCGTCTTAAAACGGTGCTAAAATTAGGCAAATACAACGTTTTTGAGCAACAACATATTACACAGTCGTGTTATTTACTGAACAAAAACTGAGCCAAAAATGTAGATGCAGTGTGTGAAAGCAATGATTTTCAACCTTTTAGAACCATTTTTAGTAGCAATAACTTAATTGTTTTCTGTACGACTATCAAATGCTCACATTGTTGTGGAGGAATTCAGGCCCAGTCTTCTTTACAACATTGCGTCAGTTCATTGAGGTTTGTGAGGATCTATTTATGCACCTTTATCTTGAGGTCCCACCACAGCACAAGTCCAGAGTTGCTGCTGTACTTAGGATCGTTGTCCTTTCGCATCACACAGTTTCAGCCATGGCTGATGGACCTCGCATCTGACTCCAGATTACATTATGATCACTGAAAGGTGAAGTGAGTAACACTGGTCATCTGTTCATCTGGTAGTCAGAACTGTTAGTCCGGCGGATATGTTAGGGAGCAAGTGAAATGTGGGAAAAATGGACACAATTCAGTGATTTAAGCAAGTTTGACAAGGACCAAACTGTGATGACCAGGCACCAGGACTCCGGGCAATGTTTTGCTGGGAAACACTGGGTCCTGCCATCCATGTGGATGTTACTTTGGCACATACCACCACGTATAATCAAAGGATTTTTGCGCACCATGTACATCCTTTCATGGAGAAGGTATTCGTTGATGGCTGTGGCCTCTTTCAGCATTATAATGCGCCTTGCCACAAAGCAAAAGTGTATCAGGAGGAGGAGAACTACAAGTTTGAGGTGTTGACAACATCTTCTCCAGGCCAGTCAGTCCAATTGAGCATCTATGGGATGTGCTGGAAAAAACAAGTCAGATTCATAATGGCCCCAGAATTTCCACAACTTTGTTGGAAATATCTTGGTGCCAGATACCACAGCACACCTTCAGGGGTCTAAAGAAGTCCAGGGCTCCACAGGCTGGAAATGTTTTGGCAGCAAAAGAGGAATTAGCACAATATTAGGCAGATGGTCATAATGTTATGCCTCATGGATGCAATAACTACTTTTATTATTGCTATTTATTTATATAACTTTTAACATTATTTAACATTAAACAGCAGTATGATAACTAATATCCACTTACCAGTAGTATTGTTAAAATATGTCATTTTCTTATCATGAATTAAAAGAATAATAAATTGGTGTTTTGCAATGTTTCACTACTGATCAGCAAATTTGTTCTCATCCTTAAGGCATTTAAATACAGCAAATATAGTTTAAGTTAGATCAATTTTGTAGTATTGTAGTCATCACTTAGCACTTTATACAAGACCTAATATTAGTTATCAAGGAACTATTTATTAGCGGTGGTTATTATAAAGTTGTATGTGTTTCTTTTTTTATTTGAAGGACAATATTGCATCTTCACTTGTCACCTTGCTGTCATTGTTGGTTCTTACACAACATGCTGAAGGAAGAGCTTCATTAGTGCAATGACACCATGACTCTCACATTTACCATTTTTTTTATTGTAAAGGTGGTTTCTTACAAAAGAGTCACATGGTACAGACATAAAGAAACAAAAGAAAGAGCCCTGTAAATAAAAGAAAGTGACTTCAGAGAAAACATCTACAGAAAACACACCTTTGTGTTGACATTCTTATAAAAAAAATGCAACAAAATCTGCTAAGTAATGCAAAAAAATAAAAATAAAAAATCCCCAAAAGATTTTACAGATCGATTTTATCTTCACAAAGCGCAGTAAAAACAATACATTGGAAAAATGTGTTGTAACCAAGGTCCCAGTAACAGTCTGCTGTACATTGATCTATCCTACAGGTTTGAATACTGTAGAAACTTCTATATCCTCTACAGTACATATGCCTTTTACAGCCAGCAGATGTGTAAGATGTCTAAGACACTTCTAAGGCTCCGTCTGAACAAAGCAGATACAGTCATTTCGCTAGTGTTTTACGACCACAACTACAGCTGATAAAGCGTGATGTCCAAATAAAACATAATCACCTCTGAACATGCTAAAATAAACTCTTCTGACAGAATGAGAGCTATCGCAGGCTTGATGCTACATCAGCTGAAATGACAGATAAACAGCAGTACAGTATATAAAGACTCATTTTAACAGTATAAAACATCTCCACTGAAATGGTCTGTTCATAAGGAAAGTGGTTTTTAGTAATTACATAGCAGTGTCATTTATATGCGTTGGTTAGATAGTGAATGTACGTATATCCTCAGATTTTTAGAGACTTCTGTGTTACCATCTATGTCTTGCAAAAAAAAAGAAGAAGAAGATTTTCACAGTTAGTTTGCAGTCAATTATTCAATCCGTGGGATTTTTTTCTCACTAGAACCGAAGCTCATTTTTAAAGCAGTGGGTAATACATCCTAAAAATGTTTCTGTTTCCATTATCTGACGTTAAGTTTATTTCATACAACAATAACACTGGAGTAGCACATTAACATTTTGAGAAACAGGCTTCTTTTACACTGATCCAATTGTGTTGGATGTATAAACTCATCCTCTGATGTTTGTGAGAACCAACTTAGTTTGTTTAGCCTGAAGTCTGAAAGCAAGGGGAAGACTTATCCTGGCTCTGCAATGCAATTGCTGTTTCACTGTCACCCTTACAGTGACTGCACATGTCCAAAAAATAGCCCTTCACAGAGCCCAGTGGAAACTGGTGTGCACTAAACATTTTACATAATGAGTGATGTGTCATTGAACTAGACACACTAGAAGATGGATTTTGTGCTTTTTGAACAGAGCCACTCAGTGCGTTTTCTCATTGTCTTTTATGTAGTTTTCATTTTCCCTCAGCCAACCAGGTAGAAGTTGCATCCTTTTACCACACAAACTAAGAGTAATAATTAAACATGGCATTACTCCAGACAGATCACAACTTCACACTCGGTCACAATCCCGGCTGATTCCCTTCTACACATTCATCCATCCAGCTTCTCCACTGTCACTACAAGCTGCTTTGCAACTGCCTTCCACCCTGCTCCTCCTGTTACCATGTGTCTGACCTTATAGTACAGATGTACTTAATATTCTTTTGAGTATAATAGCTCTCACTGAACTAATATTTTTCCTGTGCAAGAAATCTTAATATTACAGTAGCACTGGATGAAACACTAAATCAAAGTAAAGTAGTATCACAGAATTAATGGCATTTAATGGTCAGATTAAAGTTGTCTGGTAGTGTTATAGGAGGCATCTTAATAGGGACAAAGCAGGTTAACATATTTCCAATACAGAGCGTGTAATCCACTTAGCTAATGCTAATTTTAAATTCTCCCCAGTAGAGCCTTTACATAAACAGTACATTAAAAGTATCCAGCTTTCATTAAAATGCTCAGCTCCTGATTTTTAGTAGCTAAATCAATGTTTTGTAGGTGCTGCAGAGGACAGGGAGATATTGGTGAAAATACACAGAAAATACTTTCCTACTAGGAGTAAACAAAACCCAACTAAAAAGTTAAAGTTTGTTGCAAAATATGTATTAGGTTACTTTAGCGTCAGGTTTCTTTCTTCTTCTTTTTTTTTTGCAGGACACAGGCTTTCTCTCTAATACTTCCACTATGCTCTAAAAGGAAAATAAATCAACCCAGCTAACTAAATGTCCACAAAATCGTCACTAAAACAGCATGTCATTATGTCTTATTCTTCTTATTCCTTCCCTTTCTTAAATCCTTACTTAAATCCTCCGATTTTTCCAATAATAACCCATAATAATCCTGTACGTCTCCTCCCAGCTACATAAAAAAAATCAATCTCTGTCACCACTGTTTTTAATGAAATCTGATTTTCATGTTTAATCCACTGCACACCTCCCTGCCTCTTTGTAGCTTAGCAGTGCCCCCTAGCATTCCCGAGCGTTACAGGCACGGATCTCCTTCCTGTCCTTACAGCCTTTGGACTTTGTTCTTTTCTTTGCCACCCTGAAACGCTCCTGGATCCCTCCCCCGCACGGTTTGGTGCACTCTGTCCAGCTAGACCACGGCTGCATCCTGCAACCTGATGGAATAAAACAGACTCTTAGTTAATAGAAAAAATTACAAGGAAAAGCAAAATATCCCGAAATTGCATGAACTTAAACATTTGTTCATTATTTCTCTTATACAGAGGCTTCGATCTCAGAAGGAGAGACAAATCCCTTCGGTTGCGTCAGGAAGGGCATCTCGTGTTTTTTAAGAGCAAAAAGAATGATCGGCCAAATCAAAACATGTGGAGCTATCTACTTTAACAGTCTCTTGTGAATAAGGGAGCAGCTGAAAGTAGCTTCACTGAACATCTCTGCTCTGTGTATTCTCATGCTTGTCTGCACTCTTGCTCGACCCTTTGCATCGACTATCTTCTGTTGTGGACATGGATGCTAAAGACTTAATGTCTGTGCGTCACATTTGTTAATGTGGTATATTTACATATTCTATATTTCTATCAGGAAACAACTTTAGTTAAAACAGGTCACAAAATCAAACTCAGGCGATGTCATCGCGAGCCAATGTAACCTCATGGATCTGTTGATACGGTTACTCACGTCTAACTAGCTAGGTCCCACATGGAGCCATGCCACCAAAAACAAACAGCTGCAGATGGACATTTCAGGGTTTGTCTAGTATCTCAGTCCTGACTTAAATTGCTTTGCTGGAATAAAACAACTAACCATCTAAAACATCGGCTCGTTAAAATGTCTAAATGCTACATGAAGCAGTTTCAACAGACTACCACGACCAACCTGGCACCTCTTCCTCCTTAATCGGTTTTCGCCGACACTTCCGGAGCTTGCACTTCTTCCTCTGGATGGTCTCAGGGCAATAGCTGCCTCCAAACTGTGGCTCCACTTTGATCATACGGGTCCGAATGGTGTGTCCTTTACCACAGGTCTTGTTGCACTCTGACCACTCTGTCCACTCTGAGACCATGCAGTCGACAGCTAGATAGATGGAAGGAAAAAAGGAAGAGAAGAGGAAAAGGTAAACATGGAGGGAAAGACAGGAATAAAGGCACAAAATTTAAAAAGAGCTACTCCAGGATTGGTGAGCTCACTTGACCTTATTATCTTCTCCCTGGCGATTACTTAGTGTGCTTTTGTCTTGACTTTGTCGGTTCATTGTTACATAGCCCTTAAATATTATTATTATACCATTTTTCTATTTCTATATCCATTTCTTTCTTGGTTTTTGCTTGGATCCTGATTCAGTGCTGTCACCAGCATGACACCATGAGTGCTGATGAACATTTACAGTTACAGCCCAGAACAAAGAGTCTGGAAAAAAGAGAGTGTTGCACACCATGCTAACTGCGGACTGCGGACTATAACGGACTATAAACGACCAGCTTCTTCAATGATGAATGCAGATGCTTCACTGGCTGATGAGCTGAACACGTTTTATGCTCGCTTCGACGCCGCAGCAATTAAAACAACAAACGGCTGCGCGTGCTCGGAGTGCACCAGTGAAGAAAATGCATTCGTCATCACAGAGCATGCCGTGAGGAACACCTTCAGGAGGGTGAACACCAGGAAGGCAGCAGGACCAGATGCAATCCCTGGCCGGGTCCTTAGAGCCTGCACTGACCAGCTAGCACCGGTGTTCACGGAGATCTTCAACCTCTCCCTGGCCCAAGCTGTGGTTCCCACGTGCTTCAAACAGTCCATTATTGTCCCTGTTCCAAAGAAACAACAGCCCGCTTGCCACAATGACTACCGTCCAGTAGCACTGACTTCAGTTGTAATGAAGTGTTTTGAAAGACTGATGAGAGATCACATCACTTCTTCACTTCCTGCCACCATCGACTCACTTCAGTTTGCTTACCGGACTAATCGTTCCACAGACGATGCCATATCTCACCTGCTCCACACATCCCTGAGTCACCTGGACACTGGCAGAGGGAGTTATGTTAGGATGCTGTTCGTGGACTACAGTTCAGCATTCAACACAATAATTCCCTCTAAGCTTTTCACCAAGTTGACGGATCTAGGACTCAGCTCATCACTGTGTCAGTGGATCCTCAACTTCCTCACAGACAGACCCCAATCAGTGAGGGTGGGAAAACAAGTCTCCCCCTCCATCTCACTCAGCACTGGAGTGCCTCAGGGCTGTGTTTTAAGCCCCCTGCTGTACTCACTGTACACTTATGACTGTGTAGCCACATCCGACACCACCTCCATTGTCAAGTTTGCTGACGACACTGCTGTTGTGGGCCTGATCTCCGACAACATCGAGACGGCCTACCTGGAGGAGATTAGGAACCTGGAGACCTGGTGCCAGGAGAATAACCTCTTCCTAAACATCAGCAAGACTAAGGAGCTGATCGTGGACTTCACTACAAAGCAGGCGAGGAATTACAAACCCCTCATCATCAGTGGCACGCCAGTGGAGAGAGTGGACAGTTTCCGATACCTGGGTGTCCACATCACTCAGGACCTGTCATGGTCCTGTCACATCAACACCCTGGTTAAGAAAGCCTGTCAGCGTCTCTTCTTCCTCAGAAGACTTAGAGACTTCCATCTGCCACTGAAGGTGCTCAAGAACTTCTACTCCTGCACCATCGAGAGCGTCCTGACGGCAAACATCTGCACCTGGTTTGGGAACAGCACCAAGCAGGACAGACGAGATCTGCAAAGAGTGGTGCGCTCAGCCGAATGCATCATTCAATCAGAGCTCCCTGACCTGCTGTCCATCTACACCAAGCGGTGCAAGTCCAAAGCTAGGAAGATTATGATGGACCTCTCCCATCCCAACAATGGACTCTTCTCACTGTTGAGGTCTGGGAAGCGCTTCCGCTCCCTTAAGGCCAAAACAGAGAGAATGAGGAGGAGCTTCTTCCCCCAGGCTATTCGGGCCCTGAACCAGGTGTAGGACTGGACTCTCCCACACACGTCACCACACGCACCACCACACATTTCCTATAATCCTATAATTCCTATAATTTATAATCTTTATAATCTCTTCTGCTATTTGCACATTCTTTACTGTAAATTAAGTTAATTTGTAAATTCTGTAGTAAACTGTAAATTGTAAATATTGTAAAACTTTTCTTCTGTCATTTAATGGTCGGGCATTGTACAGCTACAAGCATTTCACCCCCATGTCATACTGTGTATGGTTGTGTGTGTGTGACAAATAAAATTTGAATTTGAATTTGAAATTTGATAACTAAGGCTACGTTCACACTGCAGGCGAAAGCGCATCAAATCCGATTTGTTTGACCCTATGCGACCCATATCCGATCATGGTATGACAGTGTGAACGGCGCAAATCCGATCTGGGTCACTTTCGTATGTGGTACTGAATTCGATACATATCCGATGTTTTAGAAAGCGACTGCTGTTTGAACGGTCATGTCGCATTAAATCTGTCTTTTACATCACAAGACAGACGCCAATTATCAGCACCGGAGAAGCGCCCGAGAAGACATCGCGAACGCTTCCTGGCCATCCCGTGTAGATGTCAGTGAAACTGTTGGGAAGACAACGTTGGAGAAACGTGATAACTTTATTTGTACTGTATAATCTGCAGATTCTGACAGAAATCTGCAACTATCCTTTGAAGCACCGCTCCTCTAAAACAGCAATAAGGATCATTATTAGGTTATTTACATTATTATGTAAATAACAAAATAACTTAAAGCAAAAATTGGGAAACGTAAAGTCGGAAGTCTTTATATTAACGGCCATCAGTCAAACAATACTGTTTGCTCTGGGTCTAAACAGAGCGCGTTGTGTGTGAAGTCTTCTTTTGCGCATGCGGGCCGCTTTGAGGGTTCACACTAGAGCGCGTTTTCTGTCGCATTTTATTTGTAGTGTGAACGAGCAGACAAAAAAATCGGATTTGATCAAAAAATCGGAATTGAGCATTAAGACCTGCAGTGTGAACGTAGCCTAAGACTTAACTTTTGTGTCTGTCTGGATGTACATGCAACTAGTGTATTCACATTAAACAGATCAACTCCTAATGAGCACGGCAGCTGCTCACTTTTATACCAAAATTATAAAGTTAATGCAGATAAAAGATTTCTAAAAGCCAGCAGTGCATGCTATATCGTGATTGGAAATGACCAATCCAATATGGTGTTCAGTCATGTTTTTGTCACACTATAGTGCTACTAGTCACATGTGGCATGTGGTCAATTTAGGTGAATGGGCTGAATTCATTTCATGCAAAGTTGCTACATCTTCAACACGACAAAACGGTTTGTGACTAATTTATCATACCAAAATTTTTTGCTGTGCTCAAAGGCAAGTGATTACTATTGTCAATTCTCTGCCAGTCCCCTGCTCTGCAAGTTTCAGCTCTTAAGCAATGACATATGACTCCACATAGTCCCCAAGTCTGAGAAAAAGTGATGGGGGCATGTTAAATAATTACTGAAATACACTGTAGGCAAGGAGAATAAATCTTACTCTTTGGCTATGAAGATGGGAATGACTGTGCTGTGTGTGATTTATGTCTAGTAAGTGTGGCAGCGCCACTGTTTTAGTCCTGGAGGAAATCACTGACACCCTGATTAACTAGCCCCTTCTATAGTCAAACAAGAAAAGAAAAGAAAAAAAACGTTTTAACACCTTTCTTAGTAATATCATTAAAGCCTGACCAAAATGTGACTTTTGAGGTTGATACCTCAGGGGGTAGGTTTTGTTTGAGCATTAGGAGGGGCACAGATGAAGTCCAGGGTCCTATCTGAGGAAATATGGAGGATGAGACTCTTATTTCCTGCATTCTTAGGGATCTTTGTAGAAAGGACACCATTATTACATACCAGCTGAAGTTGTAGTTGAAATGAAAACACAAAAAAATCAGGAATCAGTTCACAGTTTATCATATTGGGATCTCTTTTGCCTTAACTCCTTCTGGCATAGATTCGGTGAGCTCATCAGAACATCCAGTCTTCTATTGTCCACTTTTGGTGAGTCTGTGCAAAATAGCCTCAGTTTGTTAATATTAGCTGACAGGAGTGGCATTCGATGTGGTCTTTTGTAGCCTATTTGCTTTAAAGTTCAATGTGCTGCGAGTTTAGAGATGCTCTTCTGCATCCCATGGTTGTAACAAGTGGCTATTTTGAATTACTGTTGCCTTCCTATCAGCTTAAAGCATTCTCGCCTTTCTCTTCTGACCTCTGGCATCAACAAGGCATTTTCTCACAGAGAAATGCTGCTCATCGGATATTTGGATCTCTTTTTCCCACTATTATTTGCAAACCGTAGAGATAGTTACGTGGGAAAAACCTGGTAGATCAGCAGTTTCTGAAATATAAAGTCACTTAAAGCAATGTTAGTCACCGTTTTAATGGTCAGTTTGAATTTCAGCAGGTTATCTTGACCACCTCCAAATTTCCAAATGCATTGAGCTGATGTGATCAGATATTAGCATTAATAGGTAACTAGTTACTATATTAATATTCTCTGGCTTTCTGTATTACTTTCAAATATTTAGTCTCCACTTTTCTCATGTAATCCTGTTCAGTTAATGCAAACAGGGATCGTTTAATCTTCAGCGCTCTTTTGTGTTTGACTGGTTTTAGATGTGAGAGTGTGAGCTGTACCCGGTATCTACCTAAGAAGAAGAAGAAGAAGAACAACAACAACAACAAAAGAGCACTTACGACACTCAGGAAGCATGCACTTCTCTGTCTGCTCCAGCTCTTCAGTGCACTCTGCAGGATCAGACTTCAGCATCCTCTGCCGTGTTCGGATCCCCCGTCCACATGTGACACTACACTCACTCCACTCCGACCAAGGCGACAGCATGCAGGGGATGGTATCTGGTTTAAGTGATACACACACGTAATTATAGTATTTGCTCATTCATTACAGTCAGCTAAAATAAAATGCAAATGAAGTGCTAATATACCAACAAATGCTCATGCAAAAAAACAACATATGACAAAACAGCAACTGTTGACTCACGGCATTCTGGCATCATGCATTTCTCCACTTCAGCTACCTCGGTCTTACACATGGATCCATCTATAGGGGGCATCTTTACCATACGCTCCCTTCTTCTCATGCCTATCCCGCAGGTGACGCTGCAGGGATCCCACTCCCCCCACTCAGTCACCACGCAGCTGCTGGGTGCTGTTGGAAGGACAGAATACAAAAACCATCTCCATCCATCAGTTTCAGCTCAAAATTGAACATTTACGGCAAAAATGTATCGTTAGTTCACTTTCAGTTAATATATGTTAGTATTTTAAGCACAGTGGAATAACTACTGTGCAAATTTGACCGACCGATCAATAATAGAGGACAAGTAGGAGAAAAAACACTCTTTTTGCCTTTAAAAAAACCTAAAAAAAAAGCCATCACTGTGATGTAAATACGATGGTTTCTACTCTGTATTTTTATAAAGAGCTTATAGATCTGCCTCTCCTTCAGTTTCCACTTAATTCTGACCATTAATAAGAAAAACTCCTTGCTCCTTTAATATGCAAATGTACTCAAGAGATAAAACAGGCTACTCTCCAAATTTACAAATACAGAGCACATGTTTTATACAAGACAGATAACCTTCCCCATCATTCACTTAGTGAATACCAGGAACAAAGCTAGAAGTCTGACGACCTTGAATAGCCATATCTGCTCAGCGTGTCTCTCATGAATTCAATAAAAACATCACAAACAAAGATGATCACAAATAGTGCAATATCGACTCCTATCAAACTACAAAGAAGCAACAGACACTACGGCAATGAAGCCACTGGCATGGACAGTGTAACAAGACTCAGGCACAAAAGGCATCCATGTGGGTCAGTTAGCTCATAACCTCTGTTGCTATTACTGTTTATCAAGTTACACACTCTTCAGCCACACTACAGGGGGAATTATAAAAAGCTTCCTCTGTCTGTTGATCTCAGAGATCTGAGCCAGTCAGACTCCTCCTAGACTACAAAACACATCATTTTTACTTTTTACTACTTCTAAAACCTGTTTTTATGTAAAAATGTAAGTGACTTTACTTATGTTATTACATTTGTAACCCAAAGTGAGAGTTGGAGAACATTTCTTGGTGTGTAAAGTAGGTGTAATGCAACCACTGACATCCCCCAGGTGATCTGGAGGTGTTGGTGAGGAGAGGGAGTCTGGCATCTCTGCTTAGAACGCTGCCCCATGACCTAGTCCTGGATTTGCAGTAGATAATGGATGGATAGATGGACAGATGGATGTTTGCAGAAAGTGCACTGCATTAAGAGAAGTCCAGTCCCCCCACTCTGTTTCAAAATGGATATCAGAAATGGCTGCCTGAATGCCCTCAGAGAAAAATCACATATATCCTACCCAACAGATACGATCTGGCAACCTTATATCGGCTCTATAGGAACAACTTCCTTATCAGCTACACACATTTTCTGGCACCAGTGCATGTTAATGCTAACATCCAGATAAAATTGCTGAAGTAACTTCGCTGCTACTTTCATGTTTTTATTAGGAGCATAAATACATGTGTTCTAAACTATGTTACGGCCATGAAATACACCTTATTCACCAATTAAATGTGCATTATTTATTTCATTTATGTCATTATTTTGTCACTTTGTTCTTTTATGCTTCTTTGACAACGTTTTTTCTTTTTTTGGTTGGACTATTTTGCATATTAAACACGGTGAAATTAGATGCTCTAATTTAAAGACGACAGGCTACATTAAACTCTGTGCGAAAAAGAAATGTAGCAGCTGGCTCAAATTAAAGGCATTGTTAATTTGGTTGGTTGGGTCAATCTGTTCATACGGGAGAAAAAACAGACTCACAGCATTCATCGTTGACAACACACTTCTCTGTCTCCTCAGTGTTGAGCTGGCAGAGCGAGCCGTCCTCGGGATACTGTTTGACATATCGCTCTCGAGACCTCATCCCCATCCCGCAGGACACGCTGCAGGCCGACCAGCTGATCCACTCTGACATCATGCACGTCGAGGGCTCTGTCCAGCAGGAAGAGAAAGCAGACGACCACCAACTTGTTTTTCTTACTGAGTAAACACCAGCATTTGTAATTGAGCAAAATTCAGTGTTATAATTTGTGCGCAGTGTATGCAGTATAAAAGTAACACTCTGGAAGTCTGTTTCCACAAGACGTCATAAAACATACACTGTCGCCAAAATACTTTTCCTTGTGAACATTCCTTGTTTCAAAAGAGACATGGAAAGGTTAAAGGTCAGATTTTTGGAAATCAGTTTTTTAAATTTTAAAGAGAGTCCTTATTTAAATCTGCTGACTTACAAGTGGCAGCCATGAAAACAAAAAGCCACCATGCTGTCCTGTGCCTGTATGACAGTGAGGTAGCTGATATCAGCCGCTGCAAAGCACAGCTGGTTACTGGAATGAGATCAACGGAGCCTAAAAGCTAAATTATCTGTATATTAACACTAAAACAATAACAAGCAGCTCACCTTACCCACCTTTGGGGAAATGGAAAAACCTATTGATTGAAAACTTACAAACATACATGGAAATACTGTATATAAGGCAAAACCAGAGTTTGTATAATTCTAATAAGTTTAGTCAGTATCTGATATGAGTGCCTTTATTCTTTGTCACAGCCTGAATTCTCTTAGACAAGCTTTTGTGTAATTTCTTTTTAAGTTCAGGAATAGCTCTCCTAAATTTTACACAAATCACTGCATTTCATTTTTTCAGAAGATGCTTTTGAAATGTCAGCTTCTTTAGATGTTTTACATTTTATCCTAGAAGATTTAAACCATTGCGGAAAAAAGACTCAAAAATTCCCAACATTTGCATGCAAAGAAAAGTAATTTCAATAGGAAACGTGTTTTATTGTCCCACCTGTGCCTTCTGCAGAAGCAGCCTTTCTGCTGCTAAAACCCAGTATTGGAATGGGACCTTCAGATCTTCAGTCTAGCACTCTCCCAAGTGAGCTATTTCAGCTTCACTATCTCAGTCAAGAGGTCCTCATCAAAAAGAATCCATACAGGAGCACTTGAGTCACAGGATTCTCTCTCTACACACCAAACCAGAATCCCCCCACAGCTGCTTAGGTTTCAGACTGTTCAGTCATCTCAGAGTTGAAAGCGTCACTTTTAAAAAAGCCCTTCCTCGGACACTGCCTTAACTCTCTTTTAATAAGGCGAGTTGCCTGAGGGACAGTCTTATTCACAGCAGGGGCCTTCAGGGAGTGGAAGTCAATATGTATGACCTCGCTGTGTATCAGCTGAAAAGTGAACTGCAGCTTCTCGAACTTAACAAGGTTCCACTCTGGTATATTTTATCACTATTAGCCAGAATGGTGCTTCGGGATCTCCCTGTTCTTCACTTACAGAGAGACGCTGTATGAGCCATCTTGTTCCAACACCTCTTCTGAGAATAGCGACTAAGACAGTGAGTCAAAAGTGACAAAAGGGAGTCAGATACAAAGAGATCGTTTTGTAAGAATTTTTTTAAAAGAAGGAGCGAATGAACTTCAAGCAACTTAGCATGGGTTTTTCTTTTTTTCTTCTTTTTGGAAATGTATAAGCCTCCTACCAAACTGAGAATAGTGTTACTTATCAGAGGTGGCCTAATAAAGCAGAGCGAAGTGAATCATTAATAAAAGATACAGGTATTTGAAGCTTGGATGAGGCCTCTAGAGAGCCAAAATATTTCCCAGGAATATTAATCACCCTTGGAGGCGGCCTCTATCCAGCCCCAGCATGAACCCTGCAATTATCCATCTCCCACTGCACACTAACGGAGCGCTAAATGAAAACAAAGGAGAGGCGCTCAGGAACAAAAAGCTATCCATGTTGCTGGCTGGTAATCAATAAGAGTAGTGAGGGGTGGAAGTGTGTGCATGTGTGTGTTAGAGGCTTGTTGAGCCTTGAACAGCTGGAGCTTCACTAGTTTGAGGCCTTGTAGACATCCTGGGAGCAAAAGAAGAAGAGCGAGGAGGTGGGTGGGGAGCAGACAGGCGCTGACTTTACTGCCTCCCAGTATTTGTTCCAAACTGACAACTTCACCGAAAAACGGGTAAAAGCAAACTTCCGAAGTTTTCTGCTCGTTTGTGTGCTTGCTGTCATTTTTTTTAAGCAAAGGTCCATCAACTCTGACTGAAATCAGACGAAAAAGTTTCTCATTTGGCAAGAAGAAAGAGAAACTGAGAGTAGGAGGAAAGAAATGTGGAAAAAGTTGAAAGTAATTTGATAACCTAGATTAGCGTGAACTGCCAGCTAAGTAAATATGTTTGTGTGTGTGGGCCCTCACTTTGTGTCAGACTGATAATTGGCTTCCCGCACATACACAATCCTCCACTTGCTCTTATTAGCTTTAACATAAGATTGAAAGCACGGTGCTTTGATTTCTTTTAGAGATAAACACAATCAAATCCTGATTTAAGTATCCTGGATGCAGCAGGCCATCCGGCACCAAGACCTGATCCACATAATCTTTTATGTTTGAGTGAAGTAATTAGGGTATCCAGTTACCAGTGTTTACTCTGTGTGATTAGGGATTTCCTGTATTTTGTCACATATTCCCTTGATGAAACTATATAAACATATCTTCAGATATGCGTGGCCTTTTTCTCAAATGGAGCTTTCATAGTAGCTAGCTGGAGATTCACTTTTTAATGACAAAGGTGCCACCTGTTTCCTTCCATAAGCGCACAGTAATCCCTCATAACAATAACCTAAACTGTCACAATGGAATTTAGGTAGAAAATAATTTCACCGGGCTGTGAAATATAACCAAGGGAACAAAATTCAATTGGTTTAAGCCACAATGAACCACCCAGAGTCACTGAGTGCGGTTTGTTTTTGGAATAAGATAAATAGCGAAGCTTTAATCTGCTTATTTCGAGGGTTCACTGATTGCCCCTCTTGTTGATCCGATTTTAATGTCTCAAACTCTAAAAGGATTAGGACACAGGAAATGCAAACTTTTTTTAATGCAATATTACAAAATTGTGTTTTGATTCATTTAGTACAATTTGTGACTGTGACATTCCACGTGTTGTTGCTCTGTTAATTTCTGTAATTATTGTTTGTGTATTATTATATTTTTAACTTCGTCGCTATTAAGTTTAGGTTTAGGTCCACTTGAAACAAGCTGAACATTTCAGTAATGAGACTGAGAGCCAGAGTAGTCAATGTCGTAGCTGTGAAATGATGACTCGGCTTAATGGCAAAGAGAAAAAGCAATGAGCCCAGGTGGTGTAGTGTCCAGGTTTCCTGTAGTGAGGTCTCTGCCCTCTCTTCAGGGGAACACAAATGCATTTCACTTGTGTTTTTTAGGTCAGGACACCTTTACAGAATACAAAAACTTCCTGCTAAAGCTAAACTTTGAATAGTGTGATGAGCTTTTTTAACAGACTGAATTTGAAATTGTGAAGAGAAGAGACTCATTAGTTTGTTGAAGCATTTTTAAAAATGGTTGTTGTCATGTTAGTTATACATTCAGTCACTTACATTACAATTTCTATTCCATCGGACATGAGATTTATTTTTCCAAACCAGCCACGAGAAACCAACTTATCTATCTGGCATTACCATTTTAAGGGGGCACTGATGTGTAACCATGCCAACATACTGGTTTTGCTAAGGTTTGATGATGTGGAGCAGAGTGAGGTAAAAAACAGTTCAGCACTCCCCAGCTTTCCTCTGGGTGCAGAAGACAAGTGAGTGTTGGCTGCTTTGATTATTGCTGTCGTAGAGCACAGGTTGAAAATGCTTAACAATTTAACATCAATGAATATAACTCTGGTTATACAACCTGTGTAAAATGTCAAGAAAACACCTGCTAACTGTTTAACCACAGTTAGCAACAGTTCATTCTTTTCTGATACAGGATTCTAGCTTTTCAACAGCACTGAGTCTTCTTTGTCGTAGTTTTCATTCTGGCTGAAATACACACAGACATCCATGTAAATGATGTCTGGATGGGAGCATATCCTCTAAAACCTGTATATACCTTTCAGCACTGATTGGCAGCTTGACCATCTGCAAAGGCACAATGTGGATGTGCATAAAGCAAAGAAGAAACTGCCTCTCTGAGATGCTCTTTTTACACCCAGTCATGTTAGTGACCTGTTGCCAGTTAAGCTAATGAGTTGGTTTTCAGTACCACTTACATTTTCATTTACACTGTTTCCGTATCCCAACTTTGGAGACATGTTGCAGTCATAAAATTCAAAATAAACCAATATATTTTATGACATAAGTAAATGTCTCAGTTTAAATATTTGTTCTTTTGTGAGTACAGTTTGGACTTTAATCGTTGAATTCTTTATAGTTACTTTTTACACAGTGTCCTAACATTTTTGGAATTTTAGTGATTTAGTGATTAATCAGAGTTCAAAAATTACACTTTAGCATCTTTAATAAATTTTAATAATTTTAACAACTGAATGAAATTTCAAAATTGTGGTTAACCTGAAATCTCTATTCAAACTTTTGGACCCAAGAAAGTCGCAAACTAAATACCATTTGGCCTTATAAATACACTATCAGCATTATTAGTGCCATTTTACATACTGGGGATCTTAACACCTGACAAATTTATATTTATTTATTATTACAGATCGTAATTTATGTTGATAACTTGGTTAAAAGATGCTTAAAGGATTTGTGAATGTGTTCACTGCAGTAGTACATTTAGTTGAAGATCAGATTGAAACTGAGATTTGAGCCAATTTATGTCACTCAAGGAATTAACAGCAACTTTTAATTTATTTTACACTAGGGGGCAGCAGGAAGACACAAACAATGCTGATTTGGCTTGTGGCAAACTTACTAGTCATAATAACGTACCTTTTTGAAATGAAACAAGGGTCGAGAATATAACAATAAACACAAAAATAAACAGACATTATATAACAGAAATGTTTTTTAATTTTTTAAATCTTTTGTTTCTGTTGTACTGGCTTAAAGGACCAATAACAAGATCATACTGGAAGCCAGAAGTCCAAAACTCTAAAAGCACATTTTTAAGAGGGAGTTCATTTAGTTGTTTTGCACAGATACTTAAACAGTCCTCCAGTTGTTCTTATTAGCTTTAACAGAACAATTTAAGCTTGTTTTGACGTGTGCTGCATGTGTTTGGAAAGAATATAGACATTTAATTATTCTGCTGTCACAGCATGTGGGCAGACGTGTCAAAAACAGATGGACGATGTTTAATTAAAATGTCTAATTTACTGTATAAGAAGGTATTTAATTAAAAGTAATGGTGTCACAATTTAAAGACATTAAAGAAATCTAAATTAGTGCCACTCAAGAGTTGCTCTTAACTTTTACAGTAGGAGAAAACAAATAAATGAAATAAATGTCTATTTTCCACACTGTGAAGGACATCTTTTTTTTATTTCTGAATTTGTATTTTAGATCATTTTTATAATGTTATTTGTAGAATTGTAGAATCAGGGCTCTTTAGTAGGTAAAAATCTTCTCTTTTGGCCGTCCTCAGAAGGAATTCAAAAGCAGTTACTTTAAATTTAATAAGGAAGATGAAAAATGATGTGCATTTGCATTTTGTCAGGGTTATTAGAGGTCCTTCTACACAACTGTATAAATATTATTTAAATGGACTGATTCTTATATAGCGCTTTTTTACTCTCCCGGAGTGCACAAAGTGCTGTATACAACATGCCACATTCACCCAATCACACAAGTACTGTCTCTAAACTGAGTGCTTTTCTAACAACATTCGCACACATTCACAGTCCGATGGATGCATCGGAGAGCAACTTGGGGTTAGTATCTTGCCCAAGGACACTTGACATGCAGACTGGAGGAGCCAGGGATCGAACCACCAAGCTTCCAATCAGTATTTGACCTGCTCCTGAGCTACAGTCACCCGATATTTACTGAAATAAATCTGGCTGAGAAATCTTAATCTCTTCTAAAGCCTCCATTATTAATGCAGACAAAACTTCAACAGCCCTCAATCCTATGGACAATCTGTAGAGAGAGCTGAAGCAACATAAAAGATTTAGAGACCTTCTATAAAGAGGAGTGTGCCAGAACCCCTCCTGGTTTCCTGCCACCATTTGCTAGTAGGGATGGGTACCGGTAATGGCACCGGTTCTGACATAAACGGTAGTAACCAGACCGAAAAGCAGCGCACATTTCAGTGCTTTATTTCGGTGCTTTTTTTTCCTGAGCTGTGATACACTTCAGATTCTAGCCAATCATTTTACGTTTCCAAGTATAGTAGGCGGGCCCCGGTGCGTAGGTTCTTTTAGAGCAGAGCTACAGATTAAAAATGCCCAAGGCGAAGTGGTCAAAAGTCTGGCTGTACTTCACAGCAAAAGATGCAAACTCTGCAGCCTGCAACAAGTGCTTTAAGCTGATACTGTGATACTGTGCAAAGGAGGTAACTGATGAAACACCTGGCAACGCATAGCGTTTTTTTTTTTTTAAAGCCGAGAAATGCGCCGTACCTACTGCTGGTGTGGTGCCTGTTATCGGACCCGGAGTTAGCAACATCCCCCAAGAACCCGAAGAGTAGAGTCCTGGCCCCTAGCCCTGCCAGTGTAGCAGAAATGATGATGATGGCAGCAGCCGTTCTTCTCTGCGTGAGTAGCTTAATGTTGTTCTGTGTAATTTACGTTGAGTAGGCTAACCACGTTATTACATTAATGTATGTAAGGTGAACTAGCAAACACCATCGAAGTTACATGCGGCTGTCTTCTTGTTTGATGGCAGATACTCCCTTCACCCTGGCCAAAAAGGCTAAAATGACCAAAGAAAAAGTGGAAAACAGCTAAACATGAGAGGTTTTTGGACAAAGTTTGTGTTTTTTCCATTGTTTAAGCACTGCTTCCAGCCAAGAGTGATACAATATGTGCCCTCTAGCTGCAGAAAAGGCTAACATTGTTATCTTTTTACAAAAGAACAGCTAAACATAAGACGTTTTAGAACAAAGTTTGTGTTCTCCATTCTTTAAGCACCGGTTCGAGCACCATTTAACCACCGGCACTGTTTCAAAAGTACCGGTTTGGTACTGGTATCAGATAAAACCTAAACGATACCCATCCCTATTTACTAGTTATGCTTTGCTTGGGGATCTTATTTCACTTAATGACATGCAAATCAATTTAAAACTTTTATGTAATCTATTCTGGGCCATAGAATGAAACTACCATAAAGTAGTATTAAGTAGCAGCCAGGTGCTGCTAATCAAATGCGCCTGATTAACTGATCATCAGTAAGTGTGATGATCTCTATAAAAGCTAAAGCTTTTGCAGTTTGCTGGTGTGAAGAATTTAAGGGTGTGTTGACGCAATGCTACAATCTTCCCAGGTATTCACGTCCTTGCAAATTCACTCCAAGGTCGGAGCGGTGCTCAGAGAAACCACAAGAAAACTTGAGCACTACATCTCAAACTTAAATATTCTCAGCTGTTTCTTTCGATTGTGGTATTATGTGTTGCTTTTAGGGATTCTTTTTAACCTACTTTACTTTGTTAGATTTGGTTCAAGTGACAGTAATCAGTCTTAGGTGCAGCTAGTGAAAGTAAGAAAAAAAGTGGTTAGTCACATTTAATTCATGAGTTAACAAATTACTTTTATCACACAGAGCCAGGTAGGCATGAATAATGTTCTTCCCTTAATAAATGAAACTGCCATTTAAAAACTGCAGAGTGTATTTGCATGAGTTATCTGTCAAATAATACCTGTGTGTGTCTGTGTGTGTGTGTGTTTACCCTCTCTGCTGCATCCTGGGCCCATGCAGGGCTGGAAATCTTGAGTGTGGGGACACGGCACGCTGAGATCCAGCTGGGCCTTCAGCATCCTTTGTCTCATCCGGCGACCTTTTTCACATGTAGAGCTGCTACAAGCTGACCAGGGAGACCATCCTGAGTAGATGCACGTCTCAGGTGTGTCATCTACGAGAGAAAGATCGGGATGACTGGGAGAAGAATAATTTCATTTTTTTCAGCAAATAAATTTTCTTTTGCAAAACTTAATTTTCCCTTTCACTCCAGCAAAGTTGCTGAAGTCATTTGTCACATGCAGTGGGAGGGGTGAGGGATGAGGGACTGCACTGACATTGATTGTATAAAAACTGCATCCAAAGGTGATTACCACAGGTAGTCGACCACAAGAGGCCACAAAGTGACATCTGAGGGGGAGAGAAAGGAGCTGAAGGGAGAAGCTGGAGAGGAGTGTGATTTGTGAATGTCCTGTCCAATTATCAGTGATAGCAGAGCTATAAGAAGTAGCAGGGGTACTGGCTTCAATTAATAATGCTCCCTCAGGGCTTCAGAAAGGCAGAGAAAATGAGACGAGAGGCGAGAGAGAATATACTGCCAGGCCACAGAGACAAACGTGAGTGGGTCCAATTCTCTGGGATAAAGTGTAATGACAGGAGAATGAGGGAAGAAAGGAACTGCCAACACTAAGCGGAAGGTAAGAGGAGCGTTGAGCTGATGTGTAAGCGAAAGCGTCAAAGCTTCAGGTGGACCTGGGGGATCAGCCCAAATAGATACTCGTCTCTGTAGTGTCATCTCATGCAGAGATAAGGGAGAAAGCGAGGACAGGTAGCGGAACAGAGGAGGGGAAAGAAGCAAATGGCTCATGACTGACTGAGGAAGACATTCATTAGGTGGCAGGAGATCCTTGTTAAGAATTCTGCTGTGTGGGCAAAAACCTTCCCTCTTCTCAAAGCCACTTCTAGTAGAAATAGGCTAAAACATCTACGTGCAGCATAAACAATGTCATGCGACAACCCATATATGGGCTAAAAACCGTTAAACCATTAAAAAACAGGATTTAAAAAACAGGTTACAGCAGGCAGTAACCTCTGGATCTGAAAAACTGCTTCAGTGTCTACAAACATGTGTCAGTCCTTACAGACTGCCATTTAAAACAGCACTGAAAACATATTTACAGCCTCCTTTCTGTAATTTCCTCCTTAATAACTGTACACTGGGTGGAAAAAAAGAAACACCCTCTGTGCAGCCATTCATCTAGATCTCATTTTGATTGACGGGCATCTCAAATTTGAAAGTGGAAGTCATTTTTTTATACAACTTTTATTAGTCTCTCACATCGTTGAGGAGAAATTTTGGCCCACTCTTCTTTACAAAGTTGAGTCAGTCATTTGATGTGGACTGGGACAGAGGTGGACTGGGGACAACCTCTCAGTTGTGGTCCCCACCCCTTACTTTAGTGGTCCGGTCAAATTTGACCAGTTTGTTTTAATAGCTCTTAAATTAGCATAACAAACATTTTTCACCACCAAATTCAGTTCAGTGGGTCTTTCATTTGGTCGTTCAGTTCCCATTCATTTCCTATGAACACCACAGATGCAACAAGGTTGATTAAAACACTCAAAATTCAACAAAAGGGGGGTGATCATCACTTTTTTAAATGTTCAAGTGCAAAGTGTGCAGGATGTCATAAGGCCTTGAGGCAATCAGACGTAAAACACAATATTTATGAGTGTTTTAATTTGTAAATCTATTAGATTTGACCCAAACATGACAGGTACCACAGGCATCTGTGTACCATCACAGCACTTCAATTTAGGTCTGGACTTCGATTGGGTAATTGAATTCTTTGTCAGCTATTGTGTTGTAAATTTGCTGCTGTGTCTGGGATCATTGTCCTGTTTGGAACAAGCTGTTGGACAGATGGCCTCATATTTGACTCTGGAATACTTTGGCGTCCAGAGGAATTTATGTTCAATGACTGCAAGCTGCCCAGGTCGTGTGGTTACAAAAGAAGCTCAAATCATCACCCCTCCACCACCGTGCTGACAGTTGATACTAAACATTTCTGCTGAAATGATGTGTTTGGGTTGCTCCAAACGTGGTGCTGTGCATTCTGGCCAAATATCTCTACTTTGGTCTCATCTGTCCAAAGGACATTGTTACAAAAGGCTTGTGGTTTGTCCAGATGCTGATGTTTCTTTTTCCTACTATCATGAACTTTAAGATTTAACATCCAGACTGAGTCCTGTAGAGTCTGAATTAAAACAAAAACCTGTGCTTTTACAGAGGAAGGCAAACCTCGTGATCAGGTTGATTTAAATAGCAACACCTTGCTTCTACTTATCATCTTAATTCTCCTTCTTAACAATTTGTAGAAGACGCAACAGAGTCCTGTGAAAACTTTTTCACATAACTGTCTTTTCTATAAAGTTTAATGGTTGAATAAAAATAGAACTACTGTCATAACCGTCATAATGAACGTCTTATGACTTTATGCCAAACAGTTAACTCTCACAAACAGCTTTCATGTGCAGAGCCTCAGCCATCAGTGTCCAGACTGAAAGCATCTCTGCTGCATCACAGAATATCAGGTATGTTTGATAAGGGCAGGGCTTGCTCCAGACGCAACTGTGGAGGTCTGGAGCTGTGGGGCGCCCACCTGCACACAGCAGGGTGGAGACAAAGCCCTGGCAGATGTGTGTTATGACTGTGTGACCTTCCATCTGAGTCTCAGATGATACCAGTTGTGTCTGTAATGAGCTGTGCGTGCGTCCTTGATAATCTGAAGACACTGAATCCCTATTGTGGCTGCTCATTTTGCCAGGAACAAGGTTTAATAGTTAAAGTAAAAGTTTTGCGAACAAAGAGGCAAGTTCAAAGCACAGGAATGCAATATCTTATAATCATGGGGTTTGAATAATTAGTTAAACACTGAGGCTCTCAGGTAATCTACTATGTCTTGTTTGGGGTCTTTCCCTGAACAACTTTAATTAGGAAAGAATGTATGTGAGTGTGTGTTTACCTGTCTCCTTCTCCTCTTGTCCGATATCTGCTACTATGTCATCTATGGTGTCGGGGACCACATTACACTGCTCCCCCTGTGCACACGAGGAAAGATGTGACCACACACTTAAACACTATCAAAAGCATGTTGACAAAGCGTGACTTTGAGACTTTATTTCTGAAGTTAAAAATAGTAGTTTAACATAGGATGAATAACACTAATTTAAGGCAGACCGCTTATTCATTTACCCTTTTTTCTGCTGTGTATGTACGTACTATATGAATTTTAAATAATAAATTACTTCAAAGTACTTCATTTCAAAAAGTTTTTCTACAGTTGGCTCTCTATGATCTCAGTGAGATCTCACACTTACAGCCGCCCACCTACTCCTGAAATCTTTTGTTTATGAGGGCCAGCCAATCAGGAAAAAGGTTGGCCTAAAGGGAGGGAAAAGGAGCTAAAACAAGGTCCAGCAAAGGTCCCTGTAATTAGGGATAATTTTAATTGTCATGCATAGATACTTCAGTATCTTCACTGCAGTGAAGTATCTTTGCATGGGAATGTAAAGATGCTTTATGATACTTCAAAAAGCAGTGGAAAAACTGCATGGGTCACATGAGGCAAGACTAGTACCTGTGCTGGTGAGCTAATTTGCAAGCAGGTTTGTCATCTGCTGACCTTCACTGGCTTTGCTAACCATTATTACAACACAAACTCAGATTCTAACAAATCCCACAATTAACATAAAAAGCTCACTGATGGCTGTGTGTGTGTGTGACTGGCATTTTTATTAGTCAGATTCAAAACTTTTTTTATGTTAACTTTAAAGTTTAACCATCTACAGCAGGTGTCAAACTCTGGCCCGCGGGCCAAATTTGGCCCGCAGCCTAATTACATTTGGCCCGCGAAGCCACACCAAATTACTATTAGAGCTGGCCTACTGGTATTATACAGCTAATATTTATATTGTTTAGTATTAAGCTTTGTTTGTTCCATATTCAGTTTTCCAGCAAAACTTATTTGAGTCCATAAGAAAAGATTCATTCTTATATCTGGAGGGAGATTTTTTTTTTTCAATAAATATTAATGTTAGCCCGCGACTTTGTTCCAGTTTTGAATTTTGGCCCACTGTGTATTTGAGTTTGACACCCCTGATCTACAGCAAAGGCATCAACCACAGTAGAATTTCACATAATTTCCTATGAATTAAACTGTGTGCCTTTATTTGTGGTTGGGATTCAAATTTCCCTTATTTCAACATGAAATAAGTTAGGCGTGAAAGTACACATAAAATAGTACACGTAAAATAGTACACGTAAAATAGTACACGTAAAATAGTACACATAAAATAGTACATGTAAAATAGATAAGAGCCAAAGTCAAAATCGCTATTGGCATTGTTAGGATGCCTGGGTCGTTGACCCAGGGTATTTGAGTTTATTATATTATTTATACTTTTTAGTCTTTGGTTTCTTTGAGTTCCGTCTTATGGTTTATGTCTCTGTCTTCTTTAGTTGCTCTGTCTCCCCTATCACCTGTATCCCCTTGTCTAGTTCGCGTCTCTGTGTATCCTTAGTTCCTATATCCCCGTGTTCAGTCAGTGTTTGTGTCTGTCCTGGTCCCACGTCTCTGTTCCCTCTGTAGTGCCTGCATGTGAGTCTGTGTTATGTGTTTCCTGTTTTACTTTGAAGGTCTCTGTCTTATCTCAGTGTGTTCAGTTTACGCTTCCTTTTGTCTCGTCAGTTCTGATTTGCCCCAGCTGTGTTTCCCTCCTGTTACCCATTCCCTGATTGCTCCCTTTGTGTACTTAAGCCCTGTGTTTCTCTATGTCAGTGTCGCGATCTACCGTTTACCAAGCTGTGTGTTCTGTCAGTCCTCCGGTGTTAGTTTATTTTGATTGTTTCCAGTTATGTTATATTTGAGTTTAACATTAAAGCGGTTTTGAGTTCACATCTGTCTCGGGAGTCTGCACCTTGGGTCCTATCCCTGTCCGCACACAGCCCTCACCTAACAGGCATCTGTTTCTGCCAAATTTTTATATTAAACAACAGTGTAAGAATCGGTCCCTTTAAGGTCTCACCACAGTAAAAAGCTGCAATGTATAGTTGTGTTTATTTGAAGCCCTAAACACATTCACACAGATGAAATTTTTACCTTTCTAGCAATGCGTTCCACCACTACCCTGGCCACAGGGGTGATTGCTCCACCCTCTGGGTCATAGAACGGGCTCTGGAGGTGGTCCAAACTGGTCAGAGGTCGGATCTTCTCCTGAGGAACGGTGGGCTTGTTTGGTGACTAAAAGAGGCAGAAGAAAGGGTGTCGATGAGCTTATAAGGTGTTTAACATGAACTATAAAAAATAATAAAGCATTTATATTATAAGTGATAAAATACATGTACACGCTGACAAACCTAATGATATTAATTTCTATTATGTTTTAGATGTTTTATTGGTTTAAACATTATATAGATTGCTGCATCCCTCTTTTATGCTTTTAGTAATCTCTCTGGGCAAAAATATTCCACCATAGCAAAACTAGACAGATGCTATCGCCCAACTAAAGGCAGACCTGCTATACTGAAATCCCAATCAAAGGGCTCTTACTTTTCACTTTTATCTCCCTAGGTAGATGTCACAGAGTTTCAACGTGAATCTAAAGGTGAATCAGCTCTGACGGCTCTTTAACAATCAGGGGAAAGCGGACGTGTCCAAATAATATGCAATGGCTAAAGAACGGGTCGTGAACTGAAAGAGAGCTATTCACACTCTCCCATATTAGGATTGAGCACAGCACTTGGTCTAAGAAGAGATGGTGTCCTAGAGGAAAACATCTGCTCTCCTATATTGTGCATCCAAAATGCCAGAAAGAAGAGAGTCCCAGTCCTCCACTGAGGAATGGTTAGAGTAATTAAAGTTAAACAGCAAATATTTAGGGCATGGCAATTACTTGTGGGACAAGAATACTAATCCAATAGCGGCCTATTGTGAATGCATGTCTGTGAAACAGGCGTTTAAAACGGGAACAACATAATTCTTCTTGAGTGAAACAAACAATACAGAAGTGGCTTATTCATAGTAGAATAATTTAAAAAATGAATAGCAACACAATAGCTTTTTGATTTTGATTTTCCATTCTGTTCCAAAATGGAGAGGTGGGGAAGTAAAAAAGGCGTGAAAGATCTTATCGAGTCGCAGATTTTCCCATAAACCACCTGGTCTACAGCTTCATTTCTGTTTGATCTCACCATGCATCATTTATATCCATTCAAACAGACCCTTAATAGGAGATACTTTGTTTCCAGGTATGTGTGTGTCATAGCATGTGTTGCCATGTTCAGTGAGGAGATAAAAACATGTAACAATAATGAATTATTCTCTGTGTTCTCTCAAGTTAACACCGTCCTGTTTTGATGTATTTTAATATATTCAGCACCAGTAAATAAGCCATTAGAGGAGGTACAAAGTTACACTCACATCTCCACTGCAATAGTGTTAATGATTCTCTTCATAACTCTAGCATGGTGACGCTTTGGCGCTGTGTTGGAGCTATGCAGAGCTTTGCAGGTGCACATCTACATGTTAGAGTTGTTTATTGCCACCACAGAAGATGTTAAAATTAACAGGAAATGATTTAAGCTTTACTTTTAATTCAAAGGTTATAGGAATTAGAGCCATAAAAAAAATCTCCACTTTGATATAGTTATACATATATTATATCCAGTACAGGTCCATATTGGCTTGGATGTCGCCCAGATTAACAAGGTCCGCGTCAGGTGTTGAGGAATCAGGACACCCTGATGAGAAGTGCGCTTCTGGAACAAGATGGCATAGGTGGGTAAGAGATGAAAATAGGGTGCTGTTGGAATTTTACTACACAAGTAATCCGAGAGGAACGGGTTACATGAATAGCATGAGTGACCTATGGAATCTTTGACACCCAGGATCCAGATTGACGGCAAAACAACTAGTAGCTCAGTGTTCCAACATTAGGAAGAAGGAACTGCTCTCACAGCTGGAGATTGATGAGGTACAACACAAATGCTACAGCAGCAACCTCCCTGAACAGGGTCCAGTAACCATCACAGTGGCAGACATCCAAGAAAGGCAGGAAGAGTTGGACAGCACCAGGCCCTGACATGGTTCAGCCAAAAACCTACCTCAGTACCACATGGCAGCTCCTGTCAGGCATCATAGTGGCTAAAGGTTGTCAACAAAAGAATTGTGGTTACTGTAACTTATGCATGTTATGTATCTGCTTAACGCAAGAGGGGGTGTGACACCCTGACATATGAAACATTTTAAGTATGCTTTCTAGTGGGGATTTATGCTGAGGATTGTGATGGTGTATTTCTTCCCACACGTGTGTTTAATAAAATCATTGGTTGTTTGTCTCACACCTCAATCACAAATCGGGACAATGATCAGGCACATGGCTACAATACATGAGCAGGGCACAGAAAGGAATTGGCAAGAATACCAGAGGAGCAAAACACTGACTGACCAACCAGTGCACTGCCTGGATCGATTACAAGAAGGCCTATGACTCAATGCCCCACACCTGGATCCTGGAATGCCTAGAACTGTACAAGATCAACAGGACCCTAAGAGCCTTCATGGCGTACAACATTAGAGGCCAACTTCAAGCCCGTAGCACAAGTCAGCATTAAGTCCGGGATCTACCAAGGAGATGCTCAGCCCCCACTGCTGTTCTGCATAGGCCTGAACCCGTATAAGATCATTAACAAGACTGGCTACGGATACTGACTGTGGAATGATGCAATCGTAGGCCACCTCCTCTACATGGATGACATCAAGCTGTATGCCAGGAGTGAACGAGACATCGATTCAGTGAAGGTAACAGTCGTCCCAGTGGTAATCGGAGCGCTAGGTGAGCGACTCCCAAGCTAGGCAAGTGGCTCTACCAGATCTCAAGAACAACATCCGAGATCTCTGTCCAGAAGAGCGCAGTCGTAGGAACAGCAAAGACACTGCGCAGGACCCTCAAGCTCCCAGGCCTCTGGCAGAGGACCCGAGCTTAAAGGATAGACCGCCTGCAGGAGCGAGAGGGGATTTTTCTTTTAAATATAATGTATCAAGTTCAAGCTTGGCAATGTTGGCTTATTAAATGACCATGTACAAAAGACTCTGTTGCCTTGGTTACTGGTTGAATTCATATTATCCTCGCATTTGCTAAACTGAATAGCTTTCTTCCATCTGCTTAACGTCATTTCCCTGCTTACTTTCTCCTACATGTCCACTGGATTATCTAACTAAGACCAAAATGTAAAAAGAAAACCATTTTCTTCTTACATTTTGGTTGAAAAAAAAATTGTATTTGTGGAAGAAACAAAAAACAATAAAAACAGCTTCACTAATGTCTGCAAACACAAAAACTACAAAAGCATTTTTGTATAGTTTATGAGAAAGTGTCTGGAAGACTACGTTCCTCCATATGTCTGCATGTGGGTGGCAGGAATTCAATGTCTGATGTACAGGACGATGCATTCATTATCTCGTAGTAAAACTTTTACAACAATACATTGTTTTTACCCAAGAAGACATTATCGGCTTGGAATGTGTGCCATTTAAGGACAAAAAAAAAACCAAAACAGCAGGGTCTAGGCAATGCATAGTTACATATATTACTTGTGTTATAGCCCACATTTTATACAAAGGCTGACTCATACACAGAATAAAAGAACATGGTTACAAAAATAGCTCACTACTGCTCAAAGTTACATGTTTTTAATGAGGAAACTGTATACTTTGTGTATACTTCCTTTTGAAAATGGTGAGTAAATTGACGACACTTTTATTAATGTCCCTAATTTTATAACTTCGAATACACGTGCATATACAGACAAAAACCTTGAATTATATGAATGTGAGTGTCAGTGTCAGTTAGAGCGCTTAGGTAGAGACTATGTGATAAAAGACTAAGAAGAAACACTTCCATGTTTACAAAGTAACAGACGTGAGTTGAAAGAGGACTGGTTCTATGTAAGTGAGGTTTTTGAAAGGTATTTACCACCTCCACTCTGCAGGGTAAGCTCCTTGCTTATTCATGAGCTTGTAAACTATAAATAAATCCCTTTAGTCTCCAAACGGTGGGTTAATATGGATGAGCACCTTTCATTCCAAAAATGAAGAAAACTAAAGAAGTCTCTCAGAGTAACAGACAGGTGAAAGTCGAGAGTGCTGTGATGTGATGAGACAATTTGCTATAAATTCTGTTTAATGCCAGCACAGCCGCACAGCACTAAACCTTCTAATAACAGGCAATAAACAGTTTTATCTCTTAGAATTCACTTGAAGATATTATACTGCGTAGTCCATCTGATCTGGTGTTAAAAATATATGTAAATATTTGGTCTGGTCAGAACATCATGGAGTATTACACCATGTCTAGAGGTATGCCACAAGCTTGTCTGCTGGAGGTGCAGCGTGCTAAGAGTGGAGCCTACATGCTGGACCCCATGTTGATTAAAGAAAAGTTAAAGATTGATCTGCCACATTTGCCCTCCTGCACGAGCTGATGTTGAGCATTTGATGCTACATAAAAAGGCATATTTCTTAAAGCTAATTGTCCCATAATTCCTTAATGATTCCTGTGGCAGTTTTGTTAAACTGTGACAAATCTTCGACGCCTCTTCTGCCTGTCGCACTTTACAGGTGTCTTCTAGTGGCAAAAACGTTTGAAATAAATAGAAAGGTTCTCCGAGAGTGTTTTCAACCAAGGCCAATGCCTTATTTCACAATTTTGGCGAAAATGATCCAGATACTCAGAAAATTTTCATGGGATGAAATCACCTCAATCGGGGGTGGATGTCGCTCAGGAGGTAGAGCAAATCACTTGCTTATCGTAACGTTGGCGGGTCGATCAAATATCCCTGGGAAACATACTATTCCCAAGTTGAATGTTTGCAAATGTGAGATACACTTACATAGAAAAAGTGCTTGTATGAATGGGAGAATGAGGCATCTTGCTAACCAACAGCAAAGATCACACTTGTAGAATCAGGATACACCACCTCATATGTGACGCCACTGTCAGTGCCTGCATCCCACGGGATGAGGTCTGTCTCCAGTCTCTGGACCCAGCCACACTCCTTGGTACAGAGGTCCTCTCCTGACAGCCCCACATTCCAGTCTGGGCTGGGCCCGAGCATGGTGAGGAAGGACATCAGGTGACGTGTCCGGTCTACGGAAAACTCTGCTGAGGGAGCTGCTCGCCTAGGAATGGTGGTGGAGAAAGAAATCACAGAAGGTAAATAATTCAAAGCATATCCTAAGTACTACTGTAATGGCAGAGCATAATAATCTCATCATTATATCCAACATTCAGCTGTTGCAGTTTCAGTGAAAAACAGCCAGTTTTGATGTCATGACCTCTGATCTATGCTGCACTGCTAATTGCTCGATAATTGAGGCTCTAAAATGTCTAATTAGCGACTGAAAATTGCTCATCATTACATATTCGCTTTGCAAGTCCAAACGGTAGTGAAAGCACTAAAGCTACTCTGATTACAATAAAGTAAGCAATTTGAACTTTCTTTTAAAAAGACAAAACAAATCTTCTTAATTATCATGTATTAGCAGAGACATATGTGCAAACACAAATATTTCAGAATCACCTGACAAGTCTGCAAACAAAATACAACAAAATGAGCCAATGCTTCAGACGCCCAGTGAGTGTGTGGAGGTATAGCTGTGCAAGCATGTGTGCGAATGTTCTCATTAGTAAATATAATAGTGGCACAATATATCGCAAATGACAGACAACGCTAGGAGGGGTAATTAAACAGATGTTTAGTGAAAGATACAGTACATTAGTGTGTGTATGCGTGTGCGTGTGTTCATGCTCATGCAGTGCTGAGGGCTACAATTGTGATAAGTTTCTAATTGCTCTTGAACTAATTCCAAAGAGAGCACAGGATGCCAGAGTGTGGAACTATTCAAGTGAGCCTGGCTTTGGAGAGGCGCATAAAGAAAACCGTCATAAAACAATTACGAGTATGTTTATTAAAATGTATGCATTACATTACAATAGTATCTGAATTTTAATTATAATACAAAGTTCACTGAGTGTGTCAGAAATGAAACTTTTAGCCAACGTTTAGATACTTATCCTGCAAATTAAGAATTTAATACTGCTCATCAGGAAGATTAGCTTTCGTTTTTTTGTCATTTGCGGAGAGGTCACGATGTCTTGAAATTGCCACCTGGTAATCAGTAACAAAGACAGAAATATGAATCTCGTTCCGCTTTGTCTTTTGAAGACAAAGAAGTAAATCAATAAAAACTAATTCTTTGCTGCGTTGCTTCAAACCAGACAGTTTATTTTATGCTTTACAAAACATACACTTTAAAATAATTTTGGCTTGAAGGAACAATCTTTTCAATTGGACAGATTGATTTAGGGCCTAGAAAGTAACATATTTTTATAAATTTACAAAACCAGGCATTTCAACTACAGGAGATGCAAACTGCCCTGCAAAACAACGGTGCACCTACCAACAACAGTGGCCGGAGTTGGCCAAGCCAAAGATACATAAACATGGGGACAACATTTTACATTCAGGAAAAAAAACATGCAAACGGCACTATTATGTCTGGTTAAATGTTCCCTAGCAAATACTGCACGTATAATGTACGAGGAAGTGAGATTAATGGGCTAGTGAGATTTGTCTCCTAATGGAGACTCCCTTTAAACTTGGCTAACTCAACATGATAAATAACGGTAAACACATAACCCAGTCCCAATTTTGGCTTAATATCAGCTCCAAGCACCACATTTTCACTGCTTTCTTTCCTGGGGACATGTTGTAAGACAAGTATATATTTCCTGGTGAAGGAATACACATGCTACCTGGTAAGCCACACATTAGTATCAACACAAATGGAACCTTGCAGCAGGGCAAACTGTATGAGTCACAAACAGATGGTATAAAGGATGGATGGAGCTTCTGGTTCAAAGGTGAAGCCAACATGGAAGTGGCTAAAACCTGACAGCCTTTTATTGGCCACCAGGTGGCGATACCTGTGGCTGCAAAAAGACTTTCAGTCCTCTAGAGCAGCAGTCCCCAATCGGTTTAATGTCAGACAATATTTTCACGGACCGGCCTTTAAGGTGTCGCAGATAAATACAACAAAATAAAATGATACGACCAAGGCAAAAACTGTGGTGCTGTATTTTGTAAATATAATAATAAATGCAAATTCACTGTGTAATTGTGTAACTTTATTAGCAGCGTCCTCTTGTTTTGTTTTCGCTTGGTCCAAAGTTGCTGCTTTCATTCTACACTGCTATTAACTAAAGGTAGGCCATCTATCAGCAAGAAGAAAAAAAAAAACAATAAATACAATTAATTTCACTTTGATCGAGTGAAGAACTAAATTGATTTCCACTGTTTTGAATTGAATGAATCAAATAGCCTATAATCAATGTTCAAGTTTCGAATTTTCCACTCCAACGTTCAGCTTTCACACAAACAGTAAAATAAATATGTTCACTTGTAAACTCAAAAGATTAAGAATTTTCTGCAACACTGTTCTCTTATTTGCAACCAGTGTTGCTTATTGTTTTTAAATTGTTTGACCTTCTTTATATCGCCTATTGTGTCTGAAGCGCTCCATCTGTCTATTTTGTAGAGAAGAAGAGTCAAACGTCATATTAACCCAGATGATCAAAAAAGGTTTAAAAGTCAATAACTATGTTCAGGATACCCAAGGTCTCTGATTGGGGTTCTTTTTTTTATCATTTTGTCAGCTAATACAATGTTAAGGTAAATAATAAATAATACACAAATAATTAGGTAATAATAAAGTAAAACAAAAACTTTAATCAAGAATTTGATTTTATGGCTGATGTTTCACAGGTTTAATTTAAATTTTCAATATTTCCAACCACATCTTTCCAAGATGCACCTCACCCTTGAGCAAAACTGACACTGTAGATATACTTACAGGTTGAGAGGCTGCCACGCAGGCCACTGAGCCTTCGTTTTAATGACGGTCAGTACTTCATCTCCCTGCAGAGCGAAAGATAGAGAGACATTTACAAGAAGTCATTTGTCACTAAATGGATGACTGTAAAGGGACAAAAAAGAAACATTGAAAGAGAAAAGGACAAAATTGACAAATTGACATGACTGAGGGTGAGTACTCCCATCCAAGGACAGCAAAGCGTATTCCACTTTTCAAAGGCTTAAGAGCCTGGACAAAGTGTGTCTTATCAGGACAAAATGACTCGATGCTGTCTTATAATAGCTGTCTGTCATTCTAGCACAGAGCCACACTTTATACTCTGTGCAGCACCCACCACTCTCTATAGTCTCTCGGTAGCATTATGGCCACTTTATGGACCGCGCAACACATTATCTATCATAATGCATCTCATCCAATTATTCAGCCAAAAGCAGGAAGACAAATGATGAATTTAGTGTGGCGCAGCACTTGATTAGAACTGAATTGGAAAGTCGAAATGTGCCCTTTCTGCTTTAATAAGAGCCTTTATTGTGTTTTCTCCACCTCCATCTTTTGTCTCTTTCTCCTTAAAAGACAAACACACACAGACACACACCGACACACACACACACACACACACACACACACACACACACGCGCGCGCACGCAGTAACACACACACTCTTGTTTTCTCCTCACTGCCCCAGGGAAGAGAGGAAGAGAGGAGGCTTTCAAGGCGACTGTAGAACCTTCAGTCAACCAGAAAAAGGGATTTTTTTTTGTTTTGGCATATCCCAAACTGATTCAGTTGTGTGTGTGTGTGTGTGTGTGTGTGTGTGTGTGTGTGTGTGCGCGTGTGTGCGTGTATCTTAGTTGGTTGGTTGTTGGGTGTGCGGGTGTTTGCATGTGTATGTACATGGAGGAAAACTGGTGTAGAAGCAAGTGTCCATCTTCTCTTGAGAGTCGCCCGGGGCTCTGTGACTTCTTTGGCTTCAGACCCCACCAACCTCCTCTCCCTCACACACACACACACACACACACACACACACACACACACACACACACACACACACACACACACACACACACACACACACACACACACAGATATTTATATGACTACAAAGAGCCAGAGGAGCGGAAATGCAGTGCCATCTCCAAAAGCTGCCATGATGGACTCAAAAGAGACAGACTCATAAATAGAAGGACACATGAGCCATGAACGGATAACAACACAGGAAGGGCGTCATCCACAGAGACAGCAATAATATATGCGTTTTTTTCATATTTTCACTTGAAGCAAATCTGCTTTTTGTGTTTCTTTCACGAATCCACAGCAGCTCCACAAAGTTCAATTAAAAACAAAAGCTTAGGAGAAAAACAATTTTGTCATGATGACAAAAAAAAAAGTATCTTGATTGTATAATAGACAACAGAATGCTTTGATTTTATCATCCATCAGCATATTAATACACAAGCTCTCCTCGTTTATGTGGCGCTTTCTTCCAAAGTCATATAAGATAGGAAATGATCCATGCTACAGCAGCTTGGTGTGTCACTGAATACATTTTTTCTCTGTTGCTTTAATGAGACACAGAGCAATGACTCATTTCACTTTTCAGTGTCATTTTAGTTTAACTTTAGCTACTGCTCTCACACTGACAGAGGATGGTTTAGGAAAATCCAACAAATCCTCATCACAGAGTCTAAAACAAAACTGCAGTGTCCCCATCAACTGGTAGCACAGAGATATGCAAAAAGGCTTCCATTAGAGCCTTGATACGATGGCAATGGCAAAACTGGACACAGATAACTCTTTTTTAACAGCCTGATAAAGTCTGGATTTGGAAGCCGACTGGGTGGCAATAGAGAAAGCCACAGCGTTTGGGTGCTTTGAGTATTGCCCTTTAATTTGTGTTCGCTCTGTTTAGCTGTGTTTGGGTTTACACACCACAAGCCAAGGAGTACTTTACAAGGATCCACATTTGATGAGTTCAGGGTGACCAAGCCGTCTCACTATTGCCAAAAAAAACATGGTGTGTTCGGGTGCCAAGTACAGAGAACTGGAAAAACATTAACACATTTAATTACCAACATTTAGGGCCATTTAGTTTTGGATGATTAGGGACAAGTTATAGACAAAAGTTAGTGTCAGTTTGCAAGCAGACCAACGTTTACAGAAGATTTGAAGGGAGAGAACAACTAAAACGTATTCTTACTGATAAAATGACAGTTTATTTGAGTTGCTGACTGGTTACCAATCAGTTTGTAGAAGATTATTATATCTCTTTTATTATAAAAGTTAATAAATACTGTGTAGAACATTTATACATATGTAAGGTTATTTTAAAGGTAAGCCAGACATTTATAAGACTTTTTACTAGTTATTTATCCATGCATACAAAAAGTCGTTGGTTAAGTTTTTCAAAAGATTGGGTTTTTGGTTCAAACATGATGTGTGTGGAGTGAGACTGGTCACACTTTTGCACTTCGTGTGCATCTCTGAGACATCAGCAGCTTGGACTAAATGGAAATGACACAGGGCTCGCTGACCTGGCAAGAGGGATTCTCGTGATCTTGTGAATCGCATAAAGAATCCAGCTGCCTCAGATGGTAATGGGTCAAAATTGTCCAGCAAAGAAGGAAAGAAAATTGCATGTGGCTCATTTTGAAAAGCAGTTTCAGCATCTTTTCATATAGTTTTGCAGACTTCTTATGCCCAACAAGTTGTCAAAATTTCAACATTACATGTAATGTAATGATTCAGTCCAGGCTTTAGGAGACAACAAAGTCGTCTGTGGAAAGGTTGAGGTATTCAACACTGGTGCTGTTTACATAGGTTTTCACACCAAGGAGAAAGTGGGTGAAAGATTATGTACATTATGTACTTTTTTTCCTGTTCAAATGACGGATAATAGGCTACTAGTTCCTAATATGAATAAACTAAACATGACTAAACATTTGTCTATGTTTCATCTTTCTTGTTTAAACATGAGAAACTCAGTAATTACACAATTTATACTTTCAAGAAACACATTCTCAGGATAAACATGATGAAGGCAATTTTCTCTGTCGTTCTTTCACCATCTGCCATTACCAGACACTCTGAATGTTTTGGTTCAATTTAGGCTAAAAGAAACAGCACCCTGTTCTTGTGAAACACTCCCGCACATTTTATGGCAGACCTCAGCCAATATCGCATAATGCAAAATGCTTTGTGGAGGCTCATAGGAGATGCAAATCTTCCTGTAATGGTCTTGTTTGTTTATGGCAATTATTGTAATGGCACAAAATGACTGTGATTTAGTAATGTTTAAATGCACATTACATTTTCACGAATGTTTTCGAGGAGAAGAGAAACAGGAGAACAGAAGGACATGGATTTAGAGACGCTTGTTGGGTAAGGACAGAAAACAGGAGGGAAAGATTCTGGAGGAGGAAGAAGAAAAACGACAAGCATTCGTGAAGTGAGACAAGGAGGATGAAAGGAGAGAGATTTTAAAAAGAGCAAGGCAGGAAATGAGAAGACTGAATTTAATGGTGGAAGAAAATGACAATCTGAGAGGCTACGGACAGGATAGAGCTTAAAAAGAGATGCACACATACATTTAGTTTGATTAAAATGACCTTACCTTCATCACACTTCCCTAGCATAATAACTACTCCCTCCATGCTTGTTTTGTTCTATATTACATTTCCTCAGGTTTGGGAAGCCTTTTAAAAACAATAGCATAAGCTATTTGGGGGCAGGTTAAAGTAAAGACTGCTTTGTTTTATTTGAAATTTGTCACTAGCCTAAATTTTTGGTGATCTTGACCGTGCCATGATCATAAAAGATGGATTTTGCTATTGTAAAACAGCATCTCAGGGAGTAGTTTATTGAGGACTTGAGACACAATGAATCAATTCTCTGCACAGTTAAACTAGGCTGATCGCCATCTGATTCTAGGTACATACCTATGTCATGTACAGATATGAGACTGGAATTTAGTTGTCATCTAATTTTTGGAAGGAGAAAATTCAAAAGCAGGCAGCAGGAACAAACAGGAATTAGGATAAGTGAGAAACAAGGAGCAAGGTGGCTGGTGATGAACTAAACAGCCGAAATATTAGGCCGCTGACAGGTGAAGTGACTAACACTGATTATCTTGTTGCAATGGCATCTGTCAAGGGGTGAATTACATTAGACAGCAAGCGAAAAGTCAGTTCTTGAAGCTGATGTGACAGAAGCCCAAAAAAATGGACAAACATGAGGATCTGGGCAACTCTGACAAGGACCAAATTATGATGGAACACCCCCATATCTCAACATGTCAGCTTTGGCTAAATGAGAGGGACCTCCGCAATAGAAGGAAGGTGGTTTTATGATGATGATGATTGACCGGTGTACACTACAGACCCAGTGGAAACTGTACTCCAACACACTGTATTCAAGTTTAGTTAAATGCTTAAGTAAATATGTTGAGTTGTTCACTGTAAGAAATCAATGTTTTTCTCTTTAATATTTAACTTGTCCGCCTTGGACGCCTACTTTGGGTAACCCTTGTTTCTGTTTTCTGAATTGAATGGTTCAGTCATATTTCTGGCCTGATTCCTGAACAAAATAACCGGGTGTTAGTGAGGTTGACCTCTGCTTATATAGCTTACAAGGGCTTCTCTTGGAATGAGAAAGCTCACCATTAAGACTACAGGGGAGGAGGTCAAAACTTATCTTTATGGGGAGAAAAGTTAAGAAAGATTCAATTTTAAGTTTAGTATCCTATTTTACTAACCCCACTAATCCTAAAGTAAAGCGCAGGCTAATGAGTTATAAAAGGTCTTACTATCAACTACAATACTGGAAATCGATGAATCCAGTCTCAGCTGGATTTCATGCATTTAAACCAATAATTCACCAGACATCTCAAAACTGTCAACCTCATGACATACCTAAGTCATCACTGGTGATAACCCCAACTCTCACCTTAGGCCACCAGAATATTTCATTTTTGTTTTTATTAAATTCTTCTTTCAAGTCTTAGCACTGCAGAACAAAGAAAATAATAATTCTAACTGAAATCCATCAAAAACTATTTTATTATTTCCTCTCTCCCCCCCAAAAAAGTAGAGTTCGGGTAAAAACAAATAGCGTTAGGACAGGGTAAGAGTTTGGTTTATTACCTACGATGACCTCAGAGTGTTCATGGCGATAGTTTTAACAAATGTCACTGGTATAAAAGTACAGGTCGGTTCTCTCTCTCTGTGTAAAGTCAGGGCTGAAGACAAAACCGCTTGCTGGTTTGTCTAGACTCTAACTTAATCTATCTTTAAGTTAAATTAAATTAAAGCTATCCAGAAACTAACTATTGTTACACTTTGGCTGATGAAAGCTCCCTCCTACAGTCTTTTCATTAGTAATGCAGGCAACAGAAAGGTAGAAGAGACGCCTTTGGGAAGTAAACAGTTAGCAGGCGAATGAATCTTCTCTGCCACAGCCTTTTGTAAATGAATTAGAGTCTTGCTCTGTTAAGCTGCTAGGGTGGCTAATTTTACCACTTAAAATGAGAGTTGAATGGGCTACTGTACTGAAGTGCCAGGGTAACACAGTATTAGACGTCCACACACATACAGGTTGGCTAAAAACATACATGCAGAGAACTATAATAGTTTTATTACAATACATTTCTTCTTTTCGCCTAATCAACATCACAACATTTTTTAATGTCTTCCACATAGATGCACATTTACTCATCTGTGCAAAGTGTTGAACTGAGAACCCACTGTTGGGTGAGCGCTGCTCTGTCAGAGACTCAATGTCATTCGTGTTCTGTCAGACTGTACAGCAGCAGGTGTCACAGCAGTGAAGAAAAAGCTGAGGCCCAGGACACATATTACAGCAAAATTACAAAGATTAGTGAGTGACACTGCTGGCAAACTCTCGGGCACACGGAGCCGAGGCGAGCAGCTTGAGGAAAATAGTGCTGTGACTCACTGCTGTCCATGCGGCATCTGAGCTGTGACAGCAAATATAACGTCTATATCTGGACAATCAGACTGATGGATGGGAAAATGGTGACAGGGTAAAAGCAAGAGACAGCGACGGAGATCTAGAGCGATGCCGACAAAATGGATAAATATAAAAGCAGAGATGGAAGGGCACCCGACGAGCCGGTGTGTTGCATATTTTTACCAAATTAAAAACTGAATGATGAAGGCAGAAATCGAGAACTAATGTTTCCCATTAGGGCAAAAAAAGCTTTTAAAGTCAGTTCAGCCATCAATAAATAAAACAGGAAATAGCCAGGGGTTGAAATGTTTTTGCAGTATAATAATTAAGAAAATCATCCCACGATTGTCCAGAATGGTTTCTGCAGCTTGCATCACAATAGCTCAATGGCCAAGGAGGTTCATAAATGTTCACAGACTTGTTGACATAGCAGAACTTCAACCTTCAGCCTATACGCTGATGAAGGCTGTAAGGTCTTAATCAGTTATGCCAGTCAAGTGTGAAGATTTGATCACTTACTAAAAAGCTGATGCACAGGGAGAGATGCCGCAATCTTTGCTCATCCAGTGTCGGGTGTGTTTATGACCTTTTAACCGTTTCTCAGAAAGGAGTTTCAAGTTTTGATTTTAAGCATTGGTCTGCCAATGCATCGTTTTTACATTACATTTTACAGCCACATATAATCATCAGCATCAAAAGAAGACACAAACTTTTATAAGACTTTTTCAGTCTTTAACAAAGACTTAAATTCAGCCTAATTTTATAAATCAATACATATTTAACCAGCAAGCAATTTTGTTGTACTCCTGTACTGTTGTATCAAAATGCAAATGCAACCTTTTTGTTGTTTTTTAAAATTATTTTGGATTATGAAATGACTACGATCAGTGCATTCACTTCAGGTACACACACTACTCTCAGATAGCAAAAAGTCATTTTAATATTGCAGTGAAAAAGTGTTTGTCCTGTTTGTTGGCATATTTGTCACATTGTTCAGAAAGTAAGTAAATAAAAAATGCAGTTTTTAAAAAGACAATTTAATTTATTAAGAGAAAATGTTATACAATACAAGTATAGGAAAGAAATGAATCCAACCAGGAATTTCATCTCATTCTCCAACGTGAGAGAAGAAATGAGACGTATGTCAGACAAGTCTTCTGGGCTCGGAAGGAGGGGGAGCAGTCAATGAGCTGGGTAGTGTTTGCTGAAGAAATGTCTCTGAGAAGGTTAGGTTGAAGTTAAAGCATGTATGTAAAGCATCTTAAAATAATCTCAGGTTAGGGTTGTGTCTGCTTTCTGCAAGAAAACAGTTGCAGTACCGTAGCTATTATCTGGAGTCACGTTCCTGTCTACCTGTCCACAGCTCCACCAAAACTAGGTGGGATTGCAAAATGCTCCACTGCATATATATGTAATGATCAGCTGCCTTTTACAGCTAAAAACAATGCTTGAACCAAAATACATAACCAATCAACTCACAGACAGTTGGGCAGGAACTTGGGGTCATATTTTGATTATATTTTATTGATATTTAGTGTAATTTTCTCACAGACACAGTAATCCTTCAGCACTGATTTCCAAGACAACAAAAAGCTACAAAAGTCCACATTCTGGGGCACGTGGGGCAGAAACAAAAGTCCATGTCCTTTAGGGGATTACTTTTTTTTTTTTTTTTTTTACACTTTGTTAGTCCTTTCTGAGTTTTGGCTACACAAATTTGCCTCTTTGGATACTGTGATTATGGGTCCATTGACAGTGACAACACCAGCTGAGTAAACTGGTGGAGAGCAGCTGTGCTTGAATTTTCATATTTGTGGTGCAATAAAAAGGTAGAACTGGAGCCCCGTTGATGTGCAACCCGTTCATCTTTTTCTTTTTGTCGTCTGCTTGTTTTCAGCCCAGCATCTGCTCTCATTTTGTTGTCAATATATGTTTATTTTTGTATTGTTCAGACAACATACAACTGGTACATCTACCAGGTGTTCAGCTGAAATCAGGTCATGTAAATATTTGGATTATAATGCAGATTGAACCAGTTGGGTCTGAAAAAAAAACCAGCCAGTGATATTAGTTGGTAATTTAAAAATGCCAAATCAATCCTACAAAAACAAAAACTAAACTACAAAAAAAATTACCAAAGGTGAAGAAACAAAGATACAGAAGGATCCTAGACTTAAATAACACAATAACCAAAGTGTTTCGAGTAGGATTTTTAAGACTGGAATCAATAAAGATACTTGGTGATTTAAAAATCCAATATAATTTTTTTTTTCTTTAGACACATGAATTAGTCCAGGATATTGGCAAATGGCTAATATTGACCGATATAGCCACCCTCCCCATATATAGGCTCTAGTTGCCATGGCGATATTACACATTGTTTGAGTGATAACGTAGTAACATAAAATAATGATCCTTGGCGATATGTGTCCTGTCACTTATCAACCATCTTTGAAACACCTCCAGCGAGCTATCTGCAAGACAGTCTCTCAACTGGGAGGGAATTATATATTCTGTTACACTATCCAATGGGACACAACTTCTTTTACAGGATCACCAGTCAAGCCTGGTAAAAATAACGTCAAAAGTCACAAAATAGCAGTTCTAAAGGTTTTATTCCCAGCACAACAACACGACTGGTTAACATCCTTCCTACTTTTAATAGTTTGATAACTTTTTAGGGACAGGTGGGACAACCCTCATCTCAGCAAATCAGTTAGTAGTTCAGTACGTAAGTGGCAATTATTGGGAAACGCATTGATGGAGGAAGAGGGCGTACTCTAGAAAGAGTAGCTTGTAGCAGTTTATTTAAAATAAATACATAAACAAAAATAAGTAAGAGCTCATTCATTTTAACCTGCACAAACTGAACTTAGAGTTATTCCCTGTGAACATCATCACTTTTAATTATCCGATCAAACGTTATCACTAAAACATCCATTTCCAATGTGTAAAGTAAACTTTGATGCTCCTACATTTAAGCTGCCCAGCACCCAAAAATGGATCCAGTCAAGCGTAGTATTAAATATCCATCTTTTCTAACTTGATCAAAACACGAATTAGCAGAGGGGATTAACGTGCACGAGGGGAACATTGCATTGTAACTAGAGCTGCAACGTTTCATTGAGCAATTCAAAGAATTCGATAATAAACAATTCTGGACACAAATTCTTTGCTGCGATGCTTCATTTAACACATGGCTCTGTACCGCGCCGATGTATTAAACGATGTAAACGTGAGCATTTCACCCACATTCACGACTAAAAACAGAGCTGCAGAAGTACAAACACTTCAGTACTTGAGTAGAATTGATTTTAGGTATCTGTACTTTACTTGAGTTTCATTGTACTTGAGATTATTTATATATTTTTGCATTTAAGAAAATGTTTTCTTAAAAACATTTATTTGAATGTAGCATGTAAAAACAATCAAAGGATTGAGTTATTTGCAGTTGTTAAACTTTAAAGCACTGTAATTTTTGTTTCTTTTCTCTTTTGAATATTTATTATTGCTCATTAATAACACAATAATTATTAAGAATAAGAATTTCTTATGCGATTACTCGATTAATCGATGGGATAACCAATAGATTATTCAAGTATTATAATAATAAGTGTAACACTTACAGATTTTCGAGTACATTTTGCTTGTCAGCTAGATTGAAACATACTCGTGTGCACAGGACAGAGGCAGACACACAGGCAGCCTGCAGCATTCCTTCCCAAATCCCCTCAGTGATCTCAGTTCTGCCCACTTATCACTCAGCTCAGTTTGGAATGAAGTTTTGTCTGCAGGGACTCTGCGACAAGAGGCTCTGTATTGTCTTTCCAAACTTGGTCTAATAAAGGAAAATGAGCCTGGGGACTCTGGGAAAAGGTGTCTAATAAAAAATCAACACTGCACTAATGCAATTACAATTGCATAGGGGCTGTGGAACTGTAACTCAGTCGGATAAAATTCCCAGCTTAGGTCAAAGTGTGGGAACACACACACACACACACAAACACACATCCTCTTCTCACATGCACATGCTGCACAAAACCGCACTCAGGAAACCCATTTTGGTTTTAGGCAAAGGTGAGTGCACGATGAAACAATCTAACCTTTTAGAAACAATTCTCATCATCTTACAGGATATATCTTCAGTCATTTCTCAGATATTATCTTGCATACACACACAGTATCTCAGCTCGGGAGGTTATTTATCAACCATCTGCGACGTCGATATAAAGCCATGGGGCATTTCACATCATCTGTCCAATTACATTGTAATTTACTTGTCCCTCAAGCTAGGTGCTGTAATTGTACTATACAATATAGCAACCAGTGTTCCCCTACAGCAAAACCAAGAACAGATTTCAAATAAACAAAGCCAATATCTCCTTTCCCCTGAAGACTCACTAGTTCCAAATCAATCATATAATGTGTTTTTTTCCCCAAGACAACTGATGGACTGTGACAGTGAAATGTTTTGTGCTTTAAATGTTTCTCATTTTAATTTTGCTTCTGGAAAGTTTGTTCATTTCCGTGTACATGTAAAACCCACCATAACTCATATTACAGGAATTTGAGTTAAATTTTAATACTTCACATAAAACACACGTATTGGATGTCAGCGTTCAAAATCAAAGTAATGGAGCAATAGAAACCACATTAGAAGTGAGACTTTACGACTGTGTTTCTAATTGTAATGATGCTACTGGCAAATGTTGTAATGTCAGCACATTAAAACACACTGTTTTATTTGACGCTGCCAATTAAAATCCTGGTGTTAGTACAGAGAAACAATTCCCCATGGTTTAGGATTTATAGGCGTTGGATCTGCTGTGACAGCAAAAACCACACCCACTGTTTTTAAAGCCACAAAATCTAAAATCTGAGGCAATAACCGATAACACTGAGTATCCACAAGAAAGGTTGAAGAAGAAGAGCAAGGGGAAGGGGGTGGTTGACCAGGCAAATTACAGCTTTGGCACAGCGCACTAGCTGGTTTACTGAAGCCTGGAAAAAAATCTCAGGGGACAGAGATTTGTCACATTGGAGAGGAAAAGGTCCTAGCAAGGATAGTAGATTGGGACCAGAACTATCAACCACAAGATTATTTGACGACTAGGCCTCTGAATCAGTTTTCTGATCCAGTTAAAGTTGTTAGTTCCATCCTTGTTACTTCTTTTAATTTAAAAACACTAGTAGCTTACTTTGGGCATGTTTGGATCTCAGGAATAGCCTTCTCTGAGATGAATACAAAACTTCCTGTTAACTCAGAACAAAGATCATCTTTTGAAAACCCAACATCCTGTCAGAAGCTAGAACAGACTCAAAAACTCTTCCAGATACATCAGCATATAGGGTTGGCACAACAAACAGCAAAACAGCAACTATCTCAGTTCCCTCCACTTTGGTTTCCTTGTTTCGATCTCACAGCTCCACAGTTAATAACCATTTTGCAAATTATAACATAACCTCATGAGATCAGTGGGTCCCACATTGTAATCAAAGAGACGGCCCTGAAAGAGCTGATAAATGGGCTGTTCCGGTAAACTCTGCAACACAGTTCCAGCTGTGAAAACAATGCTTAATGTGGGCTGGCCCCCAGTCGGAAGCCTTACCAATGATATTAAAACCTAGTGCTGAATGTAGTGTCACATGTAATCTAGAGATGGTTTGACAGAGTAGAGTAGAACAAATGCACTGAATTAGTTAAGCAATCTCCTTTGTCAGAAAAACCCCATTTTCTTTCCACTTACAGTCACAAGGTTGACCCAGAGAACCATATTAGAGACACGCTAGCTGCTTTTAGACCAAACATGTCTGGGTGCTACTCAACTTGAGAAGTCACCTGGGAACTAAATATCTTTTAAGCCTTTTTCTGTTTGCAGACCCTCTACTAACAGGAACAGTGGAATCGTGCATTAGCTGAGCAGCTGCTGGTAAAGCAAAGTCACCTAAGATTGTCCCTTACTTTCTAATCCTTGTGTGGGTTCTCTCCGAATACTCCGGGTTCTGTCAGCCCTGTAATAGACTGGCGACCTGTTCAGGCTGTATGTCGCATTCGTCCCTAAGTCAGTGAGCATCTCCTTTATCTCTCTCAGAAAAGCATGACTTCCCATGTCTGTCTTCACGGCACCCATAATGTGTAGTTTTAGAGGCCTGTGTGCTCCATTACTATATCCTTCAAGTACTGATGTCAACCCAAGGGACTTTTTAAAAATTGAATTTTTCTAGAATAGGCAAATATTTAAAAACAATAATTGTTATGCTTTCCAGACCAAGTTCTTACTGGTCAGACAATCAAGTCCAGTCTCCATTATTCACCAGTACTGCCTTTGGAGCACTCTGGAGCATTTTTATTAGAAATACTTGAAAATTAACATGGTTTGCTATGAGGTACTATCCTACAAATGAGTTTAAGCTCCAGATTCTATGAATGAAATTAAGGTATCTTGTTAGCCGGTGCAGTTTATGGATGTAGCTTGTTAATTTTAATCTGTTCTGACTTTTTTTTAAATTACATAAAAGTGGCAAAAGCTACAGCACAGAGGCTTCAAAATGCTCGTCCACAAACCAGCATGAGACTAGCTGTGTCAGTCTTTTGTACTGTCCAAGATGTCTTTTTACAATCTACTGAGGCTAAAAAGGCTGGCAGGTAGAGTCACTTCACACACTTTGGCAGACTAATTGATTGTTTTAGGAGCAGGTAGGATTGCAGCCAGGATTTTGTTGACTGCAGCCAAAGTGATTTCACATGGGCCTGCCCTCTCCAAACCATTAAGGGCACAGGAAAAAAGGCAATTTTTTTTTTAAAAATATTTGAAACTGTAGCTTTTCATGACATTTAAACTGTGGTTGCTTCCTACTGGTGTAGCTTGGTATTTTAGAACAAAACCGGCATCACAACAGTGTGATGTTTCAGTGTTTCAGTGCCAAAAATGTTTTTATTTGTGTGTCTATGTTTGTTTGTGTGTTGGTGTGCACATTTCCTGTAACCCGGAGGCCTGGTAATCCATCAAACCCGTGTCAGGTGTAATATGTGACACGTTCACCTGAGGAAACATTGTCACATTAGTCAGTGTGGATCAATGTTGAGTTTTGTCTTGGAAAATCTCTCTGTCGCAAACAACCAAACAGCTACAATTAATAACAGCTGAAGAGCGAGGTTTTTTTACGCCGTGCATGATTTACAGAGCTCCGTGGTAAAGCATATGCACGAGCTTTTATATTTACATGAGCAAAATGCGAGCGAAAGCACACCCACAGATCATCCCACTTTAAAGTGCTAACACACCTATCGTGCCGTTTGTTTATGTGTTTGCCGTGCCATTAACTGTGAGGTAGTTTGGGAAAATGGATGACTACTGAATCAGAAAGGAATTTGTTTTTCACCACCGGATCCACGGAAAAAGAGGAAAACATCAAAACATGTTATGACAGATTAAGAGAAAAATACTTTGAAGCTCAGATGAGAAATTAGATGTTGTCATTACAATAAAAATAAGTCGACTGACATGAAAGCACGTTTGAAAGTGAGTTCTTGCAGTAGCAGAAATGGGGGTGCTTTGGCACGAAGCCTTTTGAATTTGCATTTGAAGTGGATCTGGAAATGACGTTTTAAAGACTTCTATCCATACAAGGCTGCGAGCACTCATCCAAGACACCTCAAAGGCTTTTAGACTAGGCACTCAGGTTTAAATTTGAAACATCATTATCATCAAGATCTACTGGAGATGAGAAGAGAAGAGGAGGGGTAGCCGAGAAGAGGTAGAAAATTTCATCTTATTAACCTGAGTAATTTAGTACCTTGTCTTGTGTAATGGGAGTCTCGTACCATTAGGGGGCTTCTCCTCTTCTCCTGCACACTGTTTGTCCATTTCCCTGTTCCTCTTGGTCCCTGTGGTGACTGCCAATTCTTGCCATATTGTTGCAATCACTCATTTCAAGTAAACCTCAACTGATTGGCTCTTTTGTTTCTGCATTCCGGGGAAAGAAAGGTTCTGACATTTTCTCAAGCTTACAAATGTTGCTTTTAGCATAGTGGGCTACAGATAATTGATCAAAACTGCAATCTTGAACCTTTCCTTAGCTGTAATTTAGGAAGAAGGCAAAGGTCATTATGTGCTCAGCTGAGAACTGGTTCTTTGCTTCTGGCAGCTAAGGTGATTATTTTGAAAGCGCCTCTGGCAGTTTCATTTTGTGCTGTATTATGGTAGACTGAAGGAAAAGAAAGCCCTGACTGACCTGAAAGAAACCTTTTTATATAAAAGAAGGAAGATAACATGCTGCTATTTTTTTAACGCCTAGTTTTTGCTTAAGCATTCAGGATTTAGTATTTGTTCTCATGCATCGTTGCCTTGCTACGATTGGCTGGAGGGTGGGCAATATTTTCCAGTTACACCACAGCCCTGACGTAGGACTGGGAACCTTACTAAGGTTAACGTTAACATATTTTTTCGGACAAAGCCAGCTGAGACAGGCCGGTGCCAAGGCTGAGATAAACGAGGAGTTATCTCATAAAGAGGAACAAACAGTACTCCAAGAACAGACAAAGCCCAGCAGAAACCTTGAGGAGGAGCTCCATTTGCCCCCACCCGGGAAGAGCCTCAGAAAGGAGAGACATCCATGGCATCTGAGGAAGAGCCTCAGAAAGGAGAGACATCTAAGGCAAGAAGAGGGGTCCCTATTTGCCTCCAACTCTCTCAACAACACCAACGACCAGGACAAGGGACCACGACCTTCCCCAGTCCCCCAAACCCCTGACAGGCCATCACCCTCCTCCCCCTCCCTTTCTCCCTCCTCCCCACACCTGAAATTCACTGAGGAGATGATGGAGCGGGTCAATGCTGGGCTCAGATCTACCCCCCGTCCCAATCCCTTTTTGTCCCCCATAAACCCCCCACCAGAGCGGCCAAAGGTTCGCCATCGAGCCCCACCCTCAACAGAGCAATCGAAGTCACATTGCCCAGCCTCGCCCCCCTTAGTTCCTCTTCATGCCCTGTCTCCGCAGTCTGATGTGTGATGTGTGGAGGGTCCGGGCTGTGAGGATTATGGCAGTGATGACTTTTCCCAGGAGAAGCTGGGACCCTGTTTACTAGAAGGTTTTAAAATTTCTGTACTTTCAGGTGACGGAAGGAGACATGTGGCCTGGTCAAAACACAGAGAGCTACACTCTAAAAGATCTTTAGTAAACATACCTTGTGTGCCACAGACTGCTCCCAAACACGAGGGGACAAGTAATACCTCTAAAACACTTAAGTTGGCTTTATTAAACATTAGATCTCTAGCTGGGAAAACATTTTTAATTAATGATTTAATCACTGAGCACAGCCTTGATTTTATGTTTTTAACTGAAACTTGGTTGGACCAAAATAACAGTGGAGCTGTTCTCATCGAGACGACCCCTCCTAACTACAGTTTTATCAGTGAGGTCAGGGCGAGCAGGAGAGGAGGAGGGGTTGCTGTCTTATTTAATGAATCATTTCAATGTAAGCAGCTATCTCCTGGAAGTTTTCAGTCTTTTGAATATGTGGCTTTACAGCTGAAGGCCCCATCCAAAGTTGTGTTTCTTAATGTTTACAGGCCTCCCAAATACTGCACAGACTTTTTTAATGACCTCAGTGAACTGCTGTCTGTGATCTGTGTTGATTTTGACTGTGTAATTATTGCTGGGGATTTTAACATCCATGTGGACAACCCTCAGGACAAAGGGACTAAAGACCTGAGTAACACTCTGGGCAACTTCGGGCTGACTCAGCATGTAACAGAGGCCACACATAATAGAGGACACACTCTTGACCTACTGATCTCCAAAGGCCTGAGCATTTCACACATTACTGTGTCTGATGTGGGCCTGTCTGATCATTACTGTGTTTTCTTTGAAAGTAAAATCTCAGCCCACACAAATATATCAACAACAATGATCACAAAACGGTGTATAACTGAACACAGTAGTGCAATTTTTAACCAGGTCTTCCCATTAACACCTGACCTGCCCAGAGGGTCAGTCAATGAGCTCGTCAATAGCTTCAATGCTAACATGTTAAATGTAATGGACACTATTGCTCCCATTAAGGTGAAGGTTATCTCTGGAAGGAAAAAGTCTCCATGGAGAAACTCCACACTGGTGAAAAATGAAAAAAGAGAGTGTAGGAAAGCTGAGCGCAGATGGAGAAAAACAAACCTCCAGGTTGTTACGGCCTCCGGCCTCAGGTGGCCCCGCCTTCCTCTAGGTAAATCAATGTGTTCCAGGACTCGTGTGTGATTGGTTACTGGGAGACCCGTGCCAACCCTCACTTATGCAGAATGAAGTGTGCCAGACCACACGGACGATTGGCTGCCCCGGGATCCCATGATGCTCCAAGAGGCAATCAGTGGCTGATCGTACCCACCTGTGGCTACAAAAGGCTGGAGGTCCTTCACTCAGTGGCGGCTGCTTAGGACTGAACATGCAGTTTGCCCTTCATGCCTCCCTCGTCGATCTTTGTTGAACTTATTCATATTGCTGACCTTTGTCGAACCTTGGTGCATGCTTTAAACCTAGCCTGATTAGAGTTTTGAGCTGCTAGCTGGCTGTGAGTAGGATTGCGTGAAGCTGGCTTGCCTTAGTTAAAACCCTAGCTTTTATTTTGTGTGCGGCCAGCCTGCCTTAGTTACCCTTTAACTTTTACTTGTGACTGTTCTTTCTTTATGTAATAATTGTCTGCCCAGTGGTCTGTTGCACAGCCCTGTCGGTTTTCTGTTTAAAGTTTGGAATTAAAACCTTTTGCTTTACTCAGTTTTGTGTTGGGGGGCTCGTGTATGTTACTCCCTCCCTGACGCCTAGCAGAGGGGGTCGTAACATAAGTGGGAGCTCGTCCGGGATCCCTCATAGGGGGTCTTTGTTCCTGGGGGTGGGGGTTAAACAAAAAAAAAAAAAAAATCACTAGAGATTAAGCACTATGTCGGCTGCGTTTTGTTTACAGCACTTTATAGCTGCCCCATCTCTTGAGATTATTAATAGCTGTCGCAAAAATGATTTGCTGCAAATTGTGGATCACTTTCAGCTGCAGGTTTCAAAAACCCTCCGTAAGTGTGATATAAAAGCCTTAGTGGTGGACAAGTTGGTGGGAGCTGGTGTGCTTCAAGTGCCTGTTTCACCTGTGGTCTCTGGTGTGCCAAGCCAAGCTGCCGTAGTTGAAGAGGGCCAAAATGGTTCTAGTGGGGATGGTGAGGGGGATGAGCGGGGAAAAACGCCGCGCACGCTTCCTCGCTATGACCCACTCTCTTCTGGGAGTTCAGAAGGCAGAGAAGGAGCTCGGCTGAAGGTGCGGCTGGCACGTCTCCACTTGGAGGCTGAGGAGAAGGCTCAGAACAGGCGGGTTCAGCTCGAAATAAGAAGGCTGGAAATAGAGGCAGACAAAGCCGTTAGGCTCCGAAAGCTTGAGCTGGAGTCTCAGTCTCAAGCCTCATCTGTCTCTGCTGACAATTCCGGTCCCACCTCCTCGTCCGCTTCTGCTTTTAAAATTAATAAGTGCATTTCTTTAGTGCCCACTTTTAGAGAAACTGAGGTTGATACATACTTTGCAGCATTTGAACGTATCGCTGGCGCGCTGCAGTGGCCTAGTGAGATTTGGCCTCTTTTGCTACAGTGCAAACTGTCCGGCAAAGCCCAAGAGGTGGTGGCTGCACTTTCTTTAAAGGACAGTTTAGATTACGCGTGCGTTTAAACAGCTGTCTTGCAGGCATATGAGCTAGTTCCTGAGGCCTATAGGCAGAGGTTTCGCCAGCAAAAGAAATTGCCAACTCAAACTTATGTGGAGTTTGCAAGAGAAAAGGGGGTTCTCTTTGATAAGTGGTGTGTTGCTTCAAAAGCGAGTGACTATGACGCTCTGCGCGAATTAGTTTTGTTAGAGGATTTTAAGAAGTGCATTCCTGAGCGTATTGTGCTGTATTTGAATGAACAGAAAGTGACGTCACTCGCATCTGCTGCTGTTCTTGCTGATGAGTTTGTACTCACTCATAAAGCCTCGTTTACTGACAGTGAGAAGCCACGGGTTAGCCCTGTGCAACAGCGCCACACAGCTAAAGTGTCTGGGTCTAGGGAAAACCGTGAATGTTTTTACTGTCATAAAACTGGACATGTGATTGCTGACTGTTTAGCCTTAAAATGCAAAACATCAAATGCTCAGCAACCCAAAGGGGTGGGTTTTGTAAAAGCTGAGGCCCGTCATGAGGTCCATGGTTGTGGTGGTAGGGTGCCAGACCCCTGTTTCGAACAATTCATTTTTGATGGCTCAGTATCGCTAACAGACAATCCATCTGAGTTAAAACCTGTGCGTATTTTAAGGGACACTGGAGGTTCTCAAACTGTCATCCTCTCAAGTGTATTACCATTTTCTGCTGAAAGTGAATGTGGTTTTAATTCTGTTCTACGGGGGATAGAGATGGGTTACGCTCCCAGACCAGTTCACAGAATTTTTATTAAATCAAACCTTGCTACAGGATTTTTCCCTGTTGCTGTTTGCCCGGCCTTGCCAATAGAGGGTGTGGCCATGCTGTTGGGCAATGATATCGCAGGAGGGGTAGTGCTCCCTCGTCTGGAGGTTTTAGACAACCCCCTGAATCAGAAAGCCTCTGATGTTTCTATGCACCCTGGGCTGTATCCAGCCTGTGCAATAACTCGAGCACAAGCTCGTAAAGATACTGATATTGCCCTCTCTGATTCTGTGTTGATGTCCTCATTTTCCGGGGAGAATGATGTGCCCACTAACAGAAACAATGTTCTGTCACCCCCAGACTCTGTGAAACCTGAGGAGCCTGATCCATTTCCTAAGGTCTCTTTGCTGCCCTTGACTAGAGACCAGCTATCAGCAGCTCAATTAGCTGATGAAACACTACAGAGCTGTTTCAAACGTACGGTAAGTGCTGAGCAAGTCGAGAAAGAGCAACAAGCCTATTTTGTAGAACATGATGTTCTAATGCGTCAGTGGTCTCCACCCGGTGCAGAAGGTGCAGATTGGAGTAAGGTCAAGCAGATTGTAGTTCCCTCTGTGTACCGGCAAAAGATCCTGGCCCTTGCCCATGAAAGCCAGTGGTCGGGACACTTGGGCATCACGAAAACATACCAGCTACTATTAAAACATTTCTTTTGGCCTGGTATGAAGCGTGATGTTTCTAAATTCTGCAACAGTTGCCATCTATGTCAGGTTGCAGGTAAACCTAATCAGGTCATACCCCTGGCTCCGTTGTGTCCCATTCCTGTAGTGGATCAGCCATTTGACCATGTCATAGTAGACTGTGTGGGCCCACTACCTAGAACAAAATCAGGAAAGCAATACCTTCTCACAATCATGTGTGGAGCTACCCGTTTCCCCGAGGCTGTCCCGTTACATAAGGTTACAGCAAAAGCAGTAGTTAAGGCGTTGACAACATTCTTTTCAGTGTTTGGCTTGCCAAAGGTCATACAGACCGACCAGGGCTCAAACTTTCAGTCTAAGCTGTTCAAGCAAGTGGCTAGCACTCTAGGAGTCAAGCATGTCGTGTCCTCTGCGTATCATCCTGAATCGCAGGGTGCATTAGAGCGGTGGCACCAGACCTTAAAGACGATGCTACGCAAATACTGCCTGGAGAGTGAAAAGAGCTGGGATGAGGGTGTTCCATTTGTGTTATTTGCTGCCCGTGACGCCGTTCAGGAGTCACTTGGTTTTAGTCCTTCTGAGCTGGTATTTGGCCATAGGCCACGGGGACCCCTCAAAGCTCTGAAAGAGGCGTTTTTAAGCCCACATGGGGTCTTCAAAGTGAATGTCAGCAGTTATGTAAAGCACTTCCGTGAGCGTTTGAATCAAGCCAACGCTCTGGCTAAACAGCACCTTGCCGCTTCACAGGGAAAGATGAAACGCCATTATGATAAGGCTTCTGTTAAAAGAACCTTTCAGGTGGGGGACCAGGTTCTTGTGCTCTTGCCTGTTCCAGGCTCAGCCTTGTCTGCGAGGTATAGTGGCCCCTTTAAAGTTTGTGAAAAGAGAGGGGAGACAGATTATGTAATTTGCACTCCCGACCGCAGACGCAAAACACGCGTCTGTCACATAAACATGTTGAAACTGTACCATCCTCGGTCAACGCCAGAGCCTGCTGGGTTCTGTGCTCCTATTGTAGCCTCAAGCCACCTAGAGGAAGGAGGGGTGGACGAGGTTGATGGGTTAAAACTACGTTATCCCACCTGTTCTAGACCCCGTCTGCCTAACTCTGAAATGCTAAAGGCATTGCCGAGTTTGCTTGAGCATCTGTTTTCAGAGCAGCAAGAAGACATAATTGCCTTGATTAGGGAACACCCCTGTTCATTGGGGGATGTGCCAACTTCCACTACGGTGCTGGAGCATGACATCGATGTCCAGGGAGCTAAACCTATTAAGCAGCATCCTTATCGAGCCAGCCCCCATAAGCGCTTGCTCATGAAACAGGAGGCTGACTATCTGCTGCAACATGGCTTAGCGAAGCCCAGTCAAAGCCCCTGGAGCTCGCCTTGTATAGTGGAATCTAAGCCAGATGGCTCGCCCCGTTTTATTACAGACTTCCGGAAGGTGAACTCTGTGACTGTGGCTGACTCACATCCTCTCCCAAGAGTTGAGGATTGTGTGGACAGTATTGGGACTGCTCAGTATGTCTCAAAGTTAGATCTTCTTAAAGGTTACTGGCAGGTCCCTTTAACTGAACGTGCCTCTAACATCTCTGCCTTTGTTACACCTGATGATTTTCTACAATACACAGTCATGGCGTTCGGCATGTGTAACGCTCCTGCCACCTTCCAGAGGCTAGTAAATAAAGTCCTCCGTGGCCTGTCCAACTGCAGTGCCTACCTAGATGATCTAGTAGTTTACACTGAAACATGGCAAGATCATTTGGAAACGTTACAGCAGGTATTTCACCGTTTGGCTCAAGCTACTCTAACTCTCAACTTAGCTAAGTGTGAGTTTGCCAAAGCTACAGTGACGTACTTAGGCCGGGAGGTGGGACGTGGACAGGTCCGGCCCATAGATGCCAAAGTGGCAGTGATTAAAGAGTTTCCCACACCTACCACCAGGCGTGAGTTGCGTAGGTTTCTAGGGATGGTGGGCTACTACAGAAACCTTTGTAAGAATTTCTCCTCTGTAGTCAAGCCATTGACTGACCTACTCAGCCCGAAGGTTGAGTTTGGCTGGTCAAGTGAGTGTCAGGATGCTTTTGAGAGTGCAAAAGCCCTCCTCTGCCATACTCCTGTGTTAGCTGCACCTGATTTGACGCGACCATTCAAACTTGAGGTTGATGCCAGTGCTGTCGGGGCTGGGGCAGTGCTGTTGCAAGAAGACTTGCAGGGTTTGAACCACCCCGTTTGTTACTTTTCCCACAAGTTCAATAAAAATCAGCTAAACTACTCCACCATTGAAAAGGAGACCCTGGCTTTGTTGTTGGCTCTTCAGCACTTTCACGTGTACCTGAGGTCCAGCATGTTGCCTCTTGTTGTGTACACCGACCACAACCCACTTGTGTTCCTTGCTCGTATGTTTAATCATAACCAGCGCCTTATGCGCTGGGCTTTGTTGTTGCAGGAATACAACTTAAGTATTCGCCATAAAAGGGGGTCTGAAAATGTTTTAGCTGATGGTCTGTCCCGCTTGTAAACATGTTTTACTGTGTTTGTTCTTTGTTGTTGTTCACACTCTGCAACGTCCGCTTCTGCCCGACCTAGTTGGTGTTTTAAGGGGAGGGGTGTTACGGCCTCCGGCCTCAGGTGGCCCCGCCTTCCTCTAGGTAAATCAATGTGTTCCAGGACTCGTGTGTGATTGGTTACTGGGAGACCCGTGCCAACCCTCACTTATGCAGAATGAAGTGTGCCAGACCACACGGACGATTGGCTGCCCCGGGATCCCATGATGCTCCAAGAGGCAATCAGTGGCTGATCGTACCCACCTGTGGCTACAAAAGGCTGGAGGTCCTTCACTCAGTGGCGGCTGCTTAGGACTGAACATGCAGTTTGCCCTTCATGCCTCCCTCGTCGATCTTTGTTGAACTTATTCATATTGCTGACCTTTGTCGAACCTTGGTGCATGCTTTAAACCTAGCCTGATTAGAGTTTTGAGCTGCTAGCTGGCTGTGAGTAGGATTGCGTGAAGCTGGCTTGCCTTAGTTAAAACCCTAGCTTTTATTTTGTGTGCGGCCAGCCTGCCTTAGTTACCCTTTAACTTTTACTTGTGACTGTTCTTTCTTTATGTAATAATTGTCTGCCCAGTGGTCTGTTGCACAGCCCTGTCGGTTTTCTGTTTAAAGTTTGGAATTAAAACCTTTTGCTTTACTCAGTTTTGTGTTGGGGGGCTCGTGTATGTTACTCCCTCCCTGACGCCTAGCAGAGGGGGTCGTAACAAGGTTCATTATGACATTTATAAAGGGAAACTTCACAATTATAATTTACAACTGAGGAATGCAAGGAGGTCCTACTTCTCTGACATCATCACTAAAAACAGCCATAATGCTCGGGTCTTATTTTCTACAGTTGACAGGCTAACAAACCCTCCTGTGTCAGTGGCAGCTGAACTTCATTCGACCATGGCCTGCAATGACTTTGCCAAATTCTTCACTGAAAAAATCCAAAAAATTAGACAAGCAATTGGTACATCAACAGCAGATCCAGGATATGTACTGTGTCCACCAAAAAACTGTTTAAACACCATGAAACAGTTTCAACCTATTAACAGCAAAGACCTGGAGGACATCTTAGGTCAACTGAACTCCTCCTCCTGCTGTTTAGATGTCCTGCCAACAAGTTTTTTTCAAAAAGGTCTCAAAGACTTTAGAGTCAGACCTGTTACAGATCGTCAACTTTTCTTTATTATCAGGTGTGTTTCCAGAATCACTAAAAACTGCTGTAATCAAACCTATACTGAAAAAGGACAATCTTGACAAGACACAAATGAACAACTACAGGCCGATCTCAAATCTCCAGTTTTTAAGTAAGATCATTGAAAAAGCAGTTTCTCAACAGCTCAGTTACTTCTTAAAACAGAATAATTGCTACGATGCCTTCCAGTCAGGTTTTAGACAGAACCACAGCACTGAAACCGCTCTGACCAAAGTGTTTAATGACATATGTCTGAATACAGACAGTGGAAAAATGTCAGTCCTAGTTTTACTGGATCTCAGTGCAGCATTTGATACAGTTGACCACAACATATTACTCAAACGACTGGAGAACTGGACAGGTCTTTCAGGAACTGTACTAAACTGGTTCAAAACATATGTAGAAAACAGGAAATACTTTGTATCAATAGGTAACTTCACATCTGAGCAGACAAGTATCACATGTGGAGTTCCCCAAGGTTCCATCTTGGGACCCCTTCTGTTTAACATCTACATGCTCCCACTGGCACAGATTATAAACAACAACAAAATAAACTATCACAGCTATGTAGATGACACACAAATATATATCACAATGTCACCAGGAGACCGAGGCCCTGTACAGGCTCTTGGTAAATGCATTGAGGAAATCAATGACTGGTTGTGCCACAATTTTCTCCAGCTAAACAAAAACAAAACTGAGGTAATAGTCTTTGGCGCCAAAGAAAAACGATTACAGGTCACCAGAGAACTTCAATCTATACATCTAAAAACCACAAACCAGGCGAGAAATTTGGGTGTAGTGATGGATGCAGACCTAAACTTAGAAAAACACATTAAGACAATAACAAAATCAGCTTACTATCACCTCAAGAATATTTCAAGGATAAAAGATCTGATGTCTCAACAGGACCTGGAAAAACTAGTCCATGCATTCATCTTTAGTAGGCTTGATTACTGTAACAGCATCTTTACAGGTCTACCTAAAAAATCAGTCAGACAACTACAGCTCATTCAGAACTCTGCTGCTCGAGTCCTCACTAAGACCAAAAAAGTGGACCACATCAGTCCAGCTCTGAGGTCCTTACACTGGCTGCCTGTCCGTCAGAGGATAGACTTTAAAGTTCTGATGCTGGCCTATAAAGCTCTGAATGGTTTAGGACCAAAATACATCAATGACCTCCTGACCCGGTATGAACCATCCAGATCCCTCAGGTCATCTGGATCCGGTCTTTTATCAGTTCCCAGAGTCAGAACCAGACACGGAGAAGCTGCATTCAGCTTTTATGCTCCTTATATCTGGAACAAACTCCCAGAAAGCCTCAGATCAGCTGAAACACTCAGTTTATTTAAATCCAGGTTGAAGACTCACCTGTTCTCAGCTGCATTTGAATAAAGCACCAAATCCACACTTTAAGCTTAAATTTCAAAACTTACATTTAACTACTGATTTTATCTACTGTTCTGATTTTATATACTGTTGTTTGTTTGTTTGTTTGTTTGTTAATTAGTTAGTTAGTTTATTTGCTTGTTTTATTCAATTTTAAATCATGCTTTTTATTTGTTCTTGTTTCTAATGTCTCTGTAAAGCACTTTGAATCACCTTGTTGTTGAATTGTGCTATACAAATAAACTTGCCTTGCCTTGCCTTGCCTTTAAACACATTTGTTCCATTCGTTCTTTGGAGCCTGAATCGGGTTTTTGTAAACACCAGAGAAAAAAAGGAAACCTGTTTGGTCTTCACAGTAAGTCGTGTTTGTGCCGGTGAGGGCAGATGTTAAGGTCTGCTAGTAGAAATGCACCAGGTACAATTTTATTTCCAGTTTCCTCCCAAGTCTGATCTAATTATCTAAATCTGATCATGACAATAACTCTGATTTTCAGCATCATCAAACATTTTCATACGTTTTCTTTAACCCTTTCATGCATGAATTGTGACAGCCGCAATCAGGATTTTTTAAAGTATTTTTATTCATCTTTAGGCATGAAAATTTTTAAACATGTACTTTTCAAAGAGTTTTTTACATGTCCACTTAGGTGGACAACTGGCTGACCAGTAGGTGGCAGGGTATGGAGTGAGACATCAATGTCCAATATAGTGGTTTATGTGCAAGTATACCATCATCACTGACACAAACACAAGAAAACAGCCTTTAAATAGCTGTCCACTGTAGTGACCACTTTGTGTAAAAGGGTTAATGTAAATATCAGTCCACGTACCGAATAAAACACTGACCATTTAAATAATTTTTATCCTTTTTTCAATTTTTTCCTACCAAAAATTCTATAGGTTACAGGGACAGGGCATCTTTCCACAAATAAAATCTGTATATCCAACTTTCTACAAAATGATTTCTTCAGTGTGCTTCATGCCATGCAGATCGGGCAGAACATTTCACTACTTTTACTGAAATCAAACAAAAAAGCTTAATCTTTAGAGCTGAGAGTTACTTAGAGTCACAAAGCTGCGAAAACAAAGGAAACGTCGGACAGCCGGCTGCTGCATTAGCATTATGAGAAAGCTAGACACAATTACATTTTTCAAAAAAAAATCTCTTTGCCCAAATCAAGCTGCCAAGTTTGTACTGATTTGCATATTTGCACAGCTCATTCTAGCAAGTGGAACGATGCAAGTTGTTCCGGTTTGACTTTGTTATATTGCTCAACAGACGCATGGCTAATTTGATCAGCAGGCAATAAGATACACCTGAGGCTACACAGAAACTGACAGACAGCAGTCACTCACTGATTGGTTGGTGCATCTATACGTAGAAGTTAAACTAATGTTTACTAAGGGACATCGTTTGAGGCAATATACACTTCACACAGCTCCCTCTAGAGCCACTAAAGACATTATACAACTGCTTTTACGTAGAAAGTAATCTCTCCCTGACAGTCAAAGTAGTGCTGGCAGGCTACCAAGCTATTATCACATAAATCTGTGTCTGAGTGGTTAGTTCTCTGTCAAAAGTTACCTCTGAAAAAATCTTTTACTTTGAACTGTAATGATAATGACAAGCTGTATGTTAAGATAATCAGACCTGCAGACTTCTTCTGAGGCTATCACCGGGTCTGTTTGGATGAAGTAGCTGGAAATCTTTTACCACAATCAAACCAATCTGCTGCGATCTGTCTGTTATATCTAATCAGGGACTGATTTACACTCCAGATACAAGGTCACTGCTGCTGACTTTTACTGCTGTGGTATCAGCAGTAAAAGTCATGTGAACCAGAACTACAAAGTGTGATTTAAAAGCAACTGAATTTGTGTTACAGAGTACAATCAATTAGAATTAGAATTAGAATTCAACTTTATTGTCATTGCACATGCACAGGTACAGGGCAACGAAATGCAGTTTGCATCCATCCAGAAGTGCTTAGTGATATAGATATATTACAATATATATTAGCAATAATATAGATATGTAAGTATATTACAGAAATGGGTCTATTATGTTATAATGTACACGGTATGAAGTATGTTGTGAATCAAAGCATCAATGTGACTGAAAAAAATACATTTTGAACACTTGTTAAGCAGAATGACATGAGTGAGGAAGTAGAGGGGAGTAAGTTCACTAAGGTGCAAAAAGAAAAGCGCAAGGAAGAAAAACAAAGCACAAGTAAGAACAGACGATGGAGAGAAAGCCCACGCAGCGCGATGAGAGCGAAGGAAGTGAGGTCAGGGTGGGGAGTAAGAAAAGTAGAGTTTTGTGAAGAGGAGAGCAAAGAAAAGGGAGAGGGGGGAGGTCAGAGAGGGAGTGAAAGTCCAGTAATTGCTTTGACCTTGAGCTGAGCTGAGGTGTAACTCAGTCAAAGCGAGTGATGAATTCCATGCCCTCGGCCCTGTCGCGGGGATAAAGCCACCGCTCGCAGGGATTTTTGTTTATGACCACTTGGAAAAAAATATGGAGGGAGGACAGAAGAGTCGCTGAAAGAGAGCCTTGCTGGGCAGCTTTCACAGTCGCAGAGGGAAACCAGTAAATGGAAACGGTGAGCTGGAGGGGTTGCTTAAAGGCCAGAGAAACAAGACGAAGTGCAGTAGAAATAATTGTAACACGTTTGGGGAAGATCTATTTTGGCTGTGTGACCTGTCAGACGAATGTTTATGACCACTGACAGACCGAGCTCTGGAGAAGGACTCGGAGAAAGCGGCACTCGCAGAGCTTCTCTTCACTTTCTTTCCGGGGTTATAGAAGCTCCAGCACACATTAGCAGGTTTTTCCTGCTCATTAAACTTTCATAAGTCTTATAGCAGCTACAGGAAAATGTCATATTCTGAACGCCTTATACCATGTCACCCACTGTATGAAGAATGACCTTTTATACGACTTGCTTTTCATAGTGTTTCGAGCACATAAATGATGTCACATTGTTCTAGTGGTAAAAAGTCCTTGAAGTTCGAGACAATTTCATTCCTTCATTTTTTTCTAATAAACAAATACGCAAGAGTTTGATGATGACCAACGCCAAAATGTAGACACATATTTTACTTGATACGAAAAACCCTTAAAAAAATGTGAAATATAGCGCATGTTTATTTTCTAAAACTCTGTACCTAATAAAATGAATCAAACAGAAAATGCTGATTCTTTGCAAATTTTGCTACCAGCAGATGTTAATACTGAAAAAGTATAACCCCATCACCCACCTGATTCTAATCACAGACAACTCACTCTATTATAGGTTGAAACCTCGATAGGAAATCCTCAACTGATGCCGTACCTGTTACAAGTTAGTCAGTTGGGAGGCGTCAGCACTGTTAGCAGAATGTGCTGATGGTGCAGACGCAACCATTACTAGGAGTTTGGGCAATTTACCACCACACCTGGACCATCTTCCTCCCTGTTATTATGTGTCAAAACAGCACAGCGTTGCTAAAGTTAGTGAGCTAGGCTAACATGCTTCAATATTATACCAAATAAAAGATTTTGTTAATTAGAACTTAGAACTTGTTCAGCAAAGGATAGGACTACTTAGATTCCTAGGAGGCACATCTTTTGCATGGGGTGGAACACCAAACCTGCTATTAACACAGGTGTGCGACATACTTGCCTAACTGGGAAAAATAAGCAAACTTTAGAGATACAGATTACAGTTTGGTTAAATGCACGTTTTTGACCTGCAAATTCACAACAACAAAAATATTTGAATGTCTCTGCAGGATTACTGCCCGTTTCCGAGCGCCTCTGTCAAAAGCTTTTTGGGAATATGGTTACGTTGTATATATTTTAAAATACTTAAATTATAACCAAACTTACTAGGGCTTCATTACTCTGGCCCCTTAACCCTGTCAGATTAAATTAGGTCCCAAGTTACCCGAAATAAATAGCGGGGCCATATTTTTCTCTGAAATGAGGGCTACAAGTTTCTATAAAAGTAATTACTCCGTAAACTACATGTTAGTCTCATTATTTATGGGCACTCTTATGCATATTACGAACACTCTTGCAGATTGCCAAGTACTCTGCACTTTCTACACTGACCACCACTGAAAACATTTCTACCTACGCATTCCTAAAAACAGCCACTAAAAATCCCTGATTAACTTGATGGAAATGACACTGCTCTCTAAAGATGCGACTGCTGCTACAACTTGTACTTGAGTTCCTGGGTCCTCCGTACTACCTGTCTCCCTGAGGAACCCATGGTAATTATCTTGTCATGGGGCTAGATTGGTGTGTTGAACACAACTGATTACACCGAGGCTGATTGGCGCAAAATATAAATGGCTCCAGCGTCACTAATGAAGAGGGATGTGAACTGGTGTCAAGCTGCTGTCACGCAGTAAATGTCAACCCGCATGACACAGCCACTGAGGTTGAGATGATGGCCCTGATTACACCTTATCATCCAATATCCGACTGATAACTGTTAAACAACAGTGGAATGACAGGAATAACATGGAAGAGAGAAATCTGTGGAAGAAATGGAGACAGAAAATGGGAGAGCACAGACAGTCGACAGCATAGAGGAAGACATAATGTCTGCGTGTGACAGGGTATGAAAAGTGAACAAATTATTTAAGCCAACAAAAATGAAATGATGACTATTTTTAAGTTAAATTTCTTGAGATATAGGGGAAAAGTACTGTGAGGACAGATTTAGTGTATACTTTACATAAATGACTTTGGGCCAATCCATGACTGATGTGTGTTTTTCTATCGTTGTCATATTGAAAAATTAAGCTGTTGCCAATTAGATGCTTTCCAGATGGTACTGCATGATGGATCAATATATAAGAGCACATTTTTGCATTCATAGTTCCATTAAATCTGACAAAATCCCCAAACACAGTTCCAAACCACAGCAGAACTTTCACTGTTTTACAGTGTAGACACTTACTGTTGAACCTCTCTCCTCCTGACCCGACCTCCTCTGTACACACTGACAATGACTTGTGTTTCCCTTCCTTAGGAATGGCTTCTTGTATGCTACCCTTCCACTGAGACCACTCTCATGAAGCTTCAGCAAACAGTAGATGGATAAACTGAAGGGACACATGCATTCTCAGGTCCTGTGTCAGGTCTTTGCTAGATTTTTTTCCCCTTTAGGACATTTCAGACACTGCTGCGGATATTTTTTGGCATCAACTTCTTTCGTCCAACAGTTTCGTTAAAATATTTACGGGGAAAAAATGATGTGTTGGCAACAGCCTGCTAGTAAAAAAGTGCCTAAAGATATAATTTAAAATGGGTTTCGTTGCCAAGCTGCCCGTTATGTGTAGACACAACATTGGTTCATCACTTGTGTTAGGTGTCTTTTTTATGCTTGAATAAGTAGCTTAAATAATACTAATCTGAAAATGATTAAAAAAAAAATCAGCCAATGCCCAAAGAAAAACTTTAAAAGACCTCCAGCAGGAGACTACCTGGAGAGCTGGATATGCTTGGAAGCCAATAATAAAGTCTCAAGTGGCCTTTCAAGGACTACATGGCACCTGTGGACAGCAGGTGTTAATACTCATATAACTACTGGCATGCACAGAATGTTAAATTGTTATCACAGGGAGAAAGAACAAGTAATCACAGGCTAATTTCATTTACTCTGTTTTGAACCTGTGATATATATAGGTAATATTTAACCATTTAGCAATCGCAACAGTGCTGTCTACAACTTCTGTAAAGAAACCAAGTCATATGTTTAGGCTGAATACAAGAGCAACAAGCAAGGCTCTAAGACAATGTTCTTCTGAGCAAACACTCTAGCAGCAATCAAAGCCAATCACAATCTCAATTTTATCTGAAAACCAACAAAAGAATAAGAAAGAACAAGTTAAGGTAAGAAGTTTTTAGGTTGATAAAAACAGGGCAGGAAGGAAGAGGAAATGGTCAGGGGTAAAGATACAAAACAAAATATAAGGAAGGAAAAGAGAGACAGTAAAACATCCAGAATAAAAAAAGGAGTGAAAAGTATAATATGTAAGCAAAAAGTAAGGAAAGCAGAAGCTGATTTGAGAAGAAAGTGAGGAGAATAAGTGAAATGCATCAAAGAAAGAAGGTGACAAACAATGCACTGTTTACCATATGTCATTCTGCTGATGTGTTGGGGATTAAAGCTTCGGTCCACATGAAAGAAGCAGCCTCATTATAAAACTCCCAACATATTGCTACCTGGTAGGCGTGTGAAGCTAACAAGCTACTGTACATCTCCCTATTTGTTGTTAGTCATCTGTGCATTCCTGTTACCAACTAGACAACTGATCACCTCACCTCTGTCTCTCTCATGCATGCAAAAAGCCACACGCCCAAACACACGTCTCCTGATCAAAGCTTAATCTCTCTTCTCCAACCTAATCAGATACAATGGAAAAAAAATAATTAGGATGAAAATCTATGGTGGGAAGGATGCTAATACGTTAAAAAAAAATCTGCTCATTATTTCAAGACTGGAAGACAGACTCGGGTCTCGCCCCGGGGCCCGCAGCTTGGGAGATAATTGGAGATTCATGATGTGATTGTGACTATTGATGATAGAGGAGAGGGGATGGTTGGCCACTGTTAATCTTGACCCGCCTCCAACAGAGACGCTGCTGACATAAACAACAGGTGTGGACTTGCATCTTAGCGTCCATTCACGGCTTTTAATGAATACAAATTCCCAATTAGGAGAGGACACACACGCACATGCACGAACACACAAAAGCTGCAGATGCAAACATAGAAAAGTGGCAGCTGTAAAAACGCAACGGCGCTCCCTGTGGAGTAGAAACAAAGGATTAACAAAGGGGAAGTGAAGGTATGTAATCATTTGTCCTCAGCCTCAAAAAGGTCGACGCTGACTTTGGATAGAAAGCTTAAAATTGAAGATGTGGCTACGAGTGAGTGCAGAGATTGAGGCGACCTTGGATGTGGTAGTTCGTAAAAAAAAGATGTTCACCACAATGCGATTAAGTTTAACAGAATAATCAAGAAAATGACACATTTTGGTGAACTTGTTAATCAGTGTTTATTGTCATTTTCTTACATTTTGGATAAAAAGTTGCCAAAGTGGGCAGCTGCAATAAAGGGAGGGTGCAATAAACGCAAAGGTGGGGAATAAAGTGAAACATGTAATGCTGTAATGAGCTCATGTAGCACTACCTGCACGCATGAGGTGGGACATCGTATGTGCAGGAAGAGAGAAGAGGGACATGGTGGCATTGTTTCTTATTTCCAGCATGTCCATCCCAGCAGGACAGCACACAATCACCCTTAACTTCATTTACATACACCAATGACTCAACATGTAGACATGCGGTCAGCTAAACATCATTAAAATTGCCTGGTTCTTTACTTCTTTATAGCTTTTTTTCCATGTGATTTTTTTTTTTTATATGGAGAAGTAAACAGAAGCGCAGCCCAGTAAGGTACATTACCACTTACAGCTTGCCTAAAAAATAAATATAACTAAAAATCACAGGTGCAGACCCAGCTGGTTTGTAATAGACCGGTGCTAAGTGCAGATTGTTCTCACTGTATCATATGGAGAAAAAAAGAAACCAGTAAATATCATTTGCTCCACTGGCCAAAAATAGTCCAGGTCTGATATCAAAAACTGCAGTTTGTTATGAGGCAGATGGCCAGAGGAAATGTTTCCACATGCAGTGGTGGTGTAGTCAGACACTCTCTTACAAACCAGGAGATACTGAACATATTACCACAATTAGGGCTGCCACAAATGATAGTTTTGATAGTCGACTAGTCACCGATTATTTTTGCGATTAGTCGACTAATCATCATCCATTGGACGTAAAACGTACAGCTTTTTGCACCAGCAGCATCTGCTCTTATATAACTATCATTAGCTTACAGCTTTAAGTGTTTAAGGTAAAAATAAAGAAAAGATTATAGTTTATTACATTTTAATGAAATTTGCAGATTGTTTTGGTGAAGTTTAATAAACTCCTTGCTATCTAAAATATAACAGGACACCGGAGTATATTCTCCAGCATCTCACACTTCTGATAATCAGCTGTCTGCTTGACGTTTATTCAGCTGTGTAAAAACTATAACTTTGATCTCAGCCAAACCGATTTACTCAGGAACAAATAAAATACTGAAAAAAGCCAAAGAATAACATTTTTAAGTTATCTAAGTGACTTATATATGTTTAACCTGAGTAGCGAAAGACGGCGGTGGGTTTGAAAATGATTTGCCGGGAGTCCGGTGTTCTCATGGGCTCTAGTGAGCCTTGAACCCGGCTAGCTATCAAGCTAGTGGGTAACAGACGTCTCTGAAAACATCGGAGCGCTTTTGAAAATATGTGGTGTCTTGATAAACTGAGCAGATATTTGAGGTTTACACAGCTACATTCTCGCCTGAAAGTATGTTAAACGTTTATTTTGTGACCCAGAAAGAATAATAAGAGTAATATTAAAACTAACTAGCTGCCGCCATTGTTGGAAACTGAGCTGGGCCGCGCTATGAATTCTGGGACAGAGCTACTTCTTCTTCGGGGTTTAACGGCAGCTGGCATCCTTGTACATGCAGTGCTGCCATCTTCTGTTTCAGTCCGTTATTACACTCTTAAATCCAACTGCTTATTCCTGCGTCTTTTGTGATCTTTCAAAGCTTCAAACAACGCGTCGACTATTAAATCAGTCGTCGACGGTTTTGATAGTCGACGTAATCGTGACTAGTCGACTAATCGTGGCAGCCCTAACCACAACGACAAAAAAAACATAATACAAGAAAAACCCCAAACATGTCTTTCTTTCATACACACAGATATTAGTGACGTTTATTTTTTATACTTAGAAAATCATATTTATGCAAATAATGTATATCTACTTAAAAATGATAAAAACCTGCGGTGTTTGCATTTAAAACATGTACACATCACAATATTTAAAATATGTAGCGTTAAGTGTTGACAGTGAAAGGCGGAGTGTGATTAAACCTGGCACGTTTTCTTGCTTCCTCCTCTTCCCACGTTGCACTCGTTGTTTTTCTAAGTTCTAATTAACAAAAGGACATTGTGCACAACGTACGAGGCAGAAAGCCCAAGAAGGACATTCAGCTAATCTTCTTGAAGAGCAACTTTAATTTGAATTTCTTTCTGAAGACCAAAACTAATCTGCTTATTACTGCAAGTAAAAGCAACAATTTCCTGACATTCGTTATTATAGATTTTTATTGTTAGCTTCTCTTGAACAATTAATTAATTGTAAAAAAAAATGCTACTGCTTAGTGTTGTGTTTATGAACTCGATGATTAAATTATTGTTTGGTTCACGTCTATAATAAGAGCTGCTTTATCGTTGCAATTCTATTCCAGCTACAATTTTAATCAAATTTTCACATTCACAGTTAATTTACTTGACCTAACTGCTGAATGACATTTAATATTTTATCTGTCCCTGTGTTATAATTGTAGTGTGTTTTTACAGCTCAATCTTCAGTCGAGCTGAATGTTTGCAGATCTTAGTTTAAAGACATTTTCAGACTGAGTGCAAACTTCTGGCTGGGAGCAACTTCATACAAAATTAATGAGAAGATGTTAACTCACCCTGTGTAGCAGCAAATGAGGCAGCATTTATGCGTGTTAAAAATATTTAAACTAAAGCACAAAATCTAGGCTCGTAGTAGGACTTAATGATGAGCAGACACAGCTCTCACTTTGGCCATACTAAAAGGACATAATGGTTGTCTGCTGTTGTGAGACACTGCGGACAAAATGGTTTAAGTCCAATAATCAGATGCTTGGGGTCGGGTGGGTTGGGGAGTGCTGGGTTTTTACTTAGGGGGCTGGAGGGAAAACAGCTGCTCCACAGAATGAGCATTGCTCTTCCTGCGTCTGGTTCAACAGTCAGCCAGAGACTTCATTCCTGCACCCTGGGAGGCAATCTTCTGATAGCTTGATGAAACCGCAGATAAAATTCACTTCACAAAAAGTTTGAAACCACCTCGAGGCGGTGCTCAACCCCTAGAAGAAAGTCAGTCACTCACCCTCCACGGCTTGTAAAACTTATTGCTACTAGGACAGGGTAGCAATTAAAGTAGACTCAGACCTTTTTGCGTCTGGTTTATGACAGCTGGAGTACAAGAGGACACATCAAGTAGAAACTGCAGGCAAATTAAAAACTACTGCAGCAAGGGATGTGGATTACTCCCACTATTAGAAGGTTTAAAAAAAGTACTCAAAGTGAATGGTGACATCATTGAGGCTGATTTTTTTTTAAGGGACTAGCCAATCAAAATAATCTACTTGTGTTAAGCAATTTGTTGTATTAAAGTCTGCAATCTACCAACAAGCAGCCAGTGCTACTTTGATAAGGTCAAGAAAACAATTAACAGGTTATGTGCATGTCAAAATGAAAGCCCAAACACAGAACACTGAAAGCAGGGACACGGACCAAAAGGCAAGCTTTTCATAATTCACAAAAATGTCCAGAATTCCAGAAGAACAAAGTTTGGAGGGGGCGAAGTACAAAGGTAACAGGACTATAAATCCATATGGGAACAAGAGAACCAATGAGAATGGGGCATACAGTCAGAACAGAGGGACAAAAGGAAAACGCAGGAAGGAAAAACACAATTTGCTTGTTAGGTGTCGACAAAGCGATCCTTTGCTTTTTGCCTTTTTGTAAAGATTCAAGTCCCCAACATTTGTGCATTTGTCACTATAGGCCCAAATCTTTTTTAATGCTTCTAAGATTTCAGTCACATCAAAAAATTCAAACCATGCAGCATAATCTTCATACTCCAGTTGTACATGGGGTCCTCTCAGACATTTACTGGAGAACTTAAGGAAGGTTTTATGTTTTGGGGGGGTTTTTTTGGACTATAATGTGATGTGTTCAGTGTGAACTGTTTTGCACTCTTAGAACTGCAATAAAAGACACAACATTAAAACACAGCTCTGCTTTTGGTTTTGTGGATTTATCATCATTTGAATGGCAAATTTTGGAACACTCAATGCCCTTTGTTCTCCTCTCGCTCTCATTTTCAGCCTTTTCCGTTCCAATGAGGCTTAGGTAAAATCCCTTTACCACCCTCCCTTTTCTTCTGAAACAGGGAAAAGAAACCCTGACAGTGAAATAAAATGACCAAACAAAATAAAACAAAGTAAGACATGCCAAGGACAAGATAGGCCCTGCGGTGCCAGCCAGCCTAACAAACTGTCTCGCCACAACCTCAATCTCCCCCATTGATTTGCTGACAGGGGATCTTTAGCCCTGAGTAAAAACAATCCATCGGGGACACCGGTTTCTGTCAGTGCTGTGCATTTTGAAATACCTTATTAAACATTTATGACCAGGCACACGTTATTACAACCACAATTCTATTAATCTAATTCATCATTTATACATCACTGGATTATCCATTCGGCTGTGCTGTCACATTATCTTTACAGACTGAATTTCAAAGTGGCCTTTAAAAAGATCACTCATTTATAGGGATCACATACTGTATATTTAAAAAAAAGAACACTGTGACATATCACATTTGATAGGAGATAATTCAACAGACAGTTGAAGTGTCGCAAAAAACATTAAAGAATTAAAATGTGGGAAAACTGCAGAATAAAGGGCCCTTTAGAGCCAGCAGTCATCTCCACAGTAAAGAGGATATGTTACAGCAGAGACCTGTGAACGCGAAAATTCCCCAAGTGCATCTGAGCATTGAGCTTAAATGAAGTCCCACTGCAAAGTGAAGCATTAAAGCCTTTCAAAGTAAGATGAAAGACAGACAGAGGCATGAGATGTGCTATGAGCGCCGTCGTCATCCTGCCTAACACTAGAATGTAATTGTAAACCTTCTTTGATGACTGCTGCTAATAACTATGCTATAAAATCCCATTTGGATTACATAGTCTGTCTAAACTTTATTTGTCTCAGGGAGTCTCTGGATTCTGCATTAAAGACTTTTGAAAGCCTGACTAACAGCTTTCATGTCGGAATCTCCATATGGCAGGAAGTGGAAAGTGAATTTTAATGCCTCAAATCGGGGTGCTGATGTCCATAAAATGGACATTTATGTTCACTGGGCTAGCTGATGTGTCCCGCTTTATATCAAAAGGGGATGATGGTGAGAAATATCTCATGTCAGAGAGTCCAGCTGTCTCTGGAGTTCTGCCCAGTGCTGTTAGTGAAAGTCTGCATTTGCCTTTTCAAGTTTGAATTGGTCTCTTCCTCTGGGGGGGTAGAAGGATCTATACCTGACACCAGAATTCAATTTAGGCACAGAGCATGTTTCAGTCCAAGAGCTTAAAACTGCAATAGTAACTATGAGGGCGTACTTAGGCACAGCTGTAGCTTGAGCTAAATGCTAAAATCAGCATGCAAACACATTGATGTTTTCGCGTATTCAAAAACACATAATTACATCCCACCTACACAGATAAAACACAGCCAGTTTAAATCACAGTATTGTTGATAGCCCACGTGTTAAATATAACTGCAAGCACATTTTGCTTGAGTAGCTGTAATTGAATTTTTTAAATTCTCTCAAGTTCGTACAAACATTTGTTTACTACACAGAACATTGAATCTAAATATTGGGAAGAATACAACAGAGCTTATGATTCGATTTCTTTTGTTTCAATTTACACCCAACAGTGTTGCTGTGAACTCAGCAAGTTTCAACTGAGGTGCTATAACGTGCACACGCTTGTGGGTGGAGGACAGTAAGCTGAATAAATGTGTTAGAGTTTTGATAAATGTCTGAAAGTGCTGCAACTACAGTAGAGCTAAATGAACTAAGATGTATTACTCACTGTGCAGCTCTGAAACTTTAAAAAGCTTAAACCCGGATGGTGCAGTTGGGTCTAACTTCAGAGATGTTGTAGGTGTACAAACTGTATTTTTACCATTGAGATAGACGAGTGACAGAAAAAAGTAACATTTGTGCTGAATGTAGACAATTTCAAGACAGGTGAGGGACTGAGTACAGCAAAGAGGGGCCCATGTATCCATAAGAAACAAGGCACTGTCATATAAATGAATAAAGTGTTGTCATTTCAAAACAACACACCAGCAGAGATGTGATGTAATGGGCAGGGAACAGTCTATAGACATAACTGAAAAGAGACAGGCAGCTACATTAAAAAGTATTCCTAATATTCCAACCCGAAAGTGATGAAGCTGTGATGGAGACACATTTTTCAAAGCAGACCGAATGGTACATCAGATTGCCTCAATCAGAGAGGAAAGTATTTTAAAAAAATGCAAATTATTTATTTGCATTTGTCTTTGATCAGCTTTTTAATGTTAGAGTCCAGGTCAATGACTCAAATTAGTAGAAGTGAGGCCTAGTGAACATCTGGCAGGTTTGATAAGCACACGAGTTAATCGAATTGGCAGCGCGTGTAATTTTAAGCCTGAAAGGTCACACGCTACAGTCATTGTGAAGGGGGAAATTAGCTCAAACTGACCAAAACTGTATTTTTGCCCTGGACTCTAGAAAGTCTTTTCTGCAGGGTTAACTTGAGCATTTTTATATTGCAGGAAATCCCCATCACAGGAAATCTCACAGTCTAAGAATGCTAGCCTGTCATTTTTCATATATCCTCCATGGTGAACTTGATGTGTCGGTCCACCATAGTGAGCCCGTATGTGTCAGGAGTATCGAAACAGCTGAGACACATGAAACACTGCGTACCTGTGGCTTTCAAACCCCAAAAAAATGGTGCCCCAAAAATCAGCCCACCCCAAGGATCGGGTCCTCCAACACAAACAGAGTAACATAGTGTACGCTGTTAAGTGCCAGGAGGATTGCCAGGATTTATACATCGGGGAAACCAAACAACCTCTGGCAAAGTAGATGACACAACACAGAAGAGCCACCTCGTCAGGCCAGTACGCTGCAGTCTATTTACACCCGCAGGCCAGTGGACACTCTTTCAATGACGAGGATGTACACATCCTGGACAGGGAGGAACGCTGGTTTGAGCAGAGAGTCAAGGAGACGACGTGAAAAGGGAAAAACATCTGTGAACTACTGAGGACGGGGCCAAAGGGTACATCTTTCACCATCTTACAATGCTGTGATTGCAGCCATTCCCCAACTCTCTGTGAATGGGACTCATGACCATTGATCAATGATGATCAATGGTCTTGACAATTTGCATATTAATGCATATTAATGATCACAGAACTGACCTTTCAGTCATTGTACAAATGTACTGTTTATAAGGTCAGGGAAACCTGCAACCAGCTGAGACTGAAGAAGTCACTTGGATGAGTGATGAAATGCTTCTCCCACTGAAAACGCTACGTCCAGATGAACAAAATCAACTTTTCGGGATTGCAGTCAATACCCATTTTCACTCCGATTTTTACACCTTGGCTCGTGTGATTAGGTAGAGGATCAATAGGGGGCCCATGACCCTCTTGGGGGACACTCACATAGGGCTTAAAATTTGGGACTCTCCACCAGTTGCTCTTAGAACTGAAGAAGTTTCTCAGGTGAGAGGTGAAAGTCCAGATGCTTTTCTTTCCAAGCTCCTTAGACTACGATGACCTGGATGACAGAGAACCTTCAGACAGTCAACAGGTGTTGCTTTGCAGCCTCATGTTGCCATCAGTGGAAATCAAGTCTCTGCCAAACTAAAATATTGGATTTAAAATGAATCAGCTGATGCAAAAAGGAGGCTTTTAATAAACGACTTCCTCCAAACGTATGAACATTTTTATAGTAAAAACAAATTGTCAGATTGTGCTGTCTGAGAGAAACACCCTGAAAAAAGAAACACTGTTCTCATCCTCTCATTCACTTCACATGCCACGCTACCTCGAAGAAGCCGGCTCCTCACTACGAAGACAAGGATCTGTGTTTAATATTAACAAGATTATTCCACAGTCAGTATAAGGAGGAAACAAAAAGACGAGAGATGCCAGATGCAGTCATTAATTGGTATTACACACTGATGCATGAGTGAGATTGACATGAAATAATTTTTAAAACTAGGGAGGATGTGTCTTGCCTGTCACCGTCCCCACTTCATTCGTCCAGTTGTCTCCCTCCTGCAACTCTCAGCCAATTAGAGCCAGTTGAGAGACATTGTCTGTCTGTCAGCCACCAAAAGCTTTTCAAAAATCCCCCAGGACTGACTCTGTGAACACGATGTGTGCATCTGTGTGTGCGTCCTATTGTTATCGGCTGCTCTCTAACTTAACAAACCTAACGCAAGATCCATAATATTACTCCCACGAGTTCACAAATCAAGATACATGCAGAGGAAAAGTCACACACACACACAGACACACATACAGCCAACACTGGGTTGAGCTGTCTCTCATTTTTCCAGCCTCCTCCTGCTCTCACAGACAAATGAAGTCCAAAGATAGTGCAGCTGACAACACCCTTCACAGTAACCTGCTGTCAAATCACCCCAACACCCAGTAAAGAGCACATACAGCACAAACATGCATGAGGTGATAAAGTGCGTGAAATAAAATGTCTAAACTATAAAAAATACACAAGCTAAGCATTGTTTTCTCTAGAGCAGCAGTACTGGGGATAAAAGGAGAAGATATTCTAGTTGTATTTTACTGAGGATGATATGTATCTGACTAAAGAAAGAAGCTGCCTGGAGGCAGAGAAAATGTGTGAATTATCAGTGTGGTGTACGGCAGCAGCGCGAATTCGTCCAAGACACCAAGAGATATCAAGGTGAGAGTCCTACTACAATGAAAAACAATCTTGTAATAAAAACTGAATTATCCAACGTCTCCATCAAGAAACGTTGTACCTGGAAGGCTTGACCAGCTGCCTATCACCCGTTTCCCTGAAAGGACCACACGATGTGAAACAGATGACGTGTATTCACAACAACTACTTACCCTCACATGTGAGTGTTTGCGTGGTACCCTCACAGGTGAGAGCTTTCACTTCCCCACTGAGGCCTTTTGAGCAGAGCCAAAAGACAGTTCTCTCAATGGAGTTTAGAGGCTGTGACGAGTTGACAAAACATTTTGTCAACGCGTCACGGTTTGTGAACATGCAGAGAAAGTACATCACTTAGCATTACTTCCTCGCTTCTAAATGTGACAGATGTCAGCAACGAGAAAGGAATGGAAGGAGAGCTTTGGAGCACTCTCCGAGCGCCTTGCGTTGTCTCTCTTTATTCAGCGGTGCGCTCCTGACTTCTATGGGAAGCAATAAAGATGTAGGGAGTGGTTTTGTGTGTGAGTGCATGCGTGCCTGCCTATCTGTCCTTCTGTCTAGTGGCACGTCTGTAGCAATTTCCTGTGAAGTGTTTTGCAGAGAGAGAGGAAAGTGAAGGATGGAGTTCTTGGTCCTCTTCTCCCTCTCTGTCTATTCATCTTCATCTTACCCCCCACCCTCTTTCTCTGACATTCTCTCTGAAATAAGGACCTTCAAAGCAGGGAGAGATAATGCAAACACTATGAGATTACAGAGAAAGGAAAAAGCAAGAAAAAAAAAGTACTGACATTAGGATGAGAATGTCAAGAAACTGGAAAACCGATAAGACATTGGATGCACATTTTATTGCACGTAAATGCTGTGTGCTTTACATAAAGGGAATGTAGCATATGCCTTTGATTGATTGATCATGCTCATAAGAGCATGAGAAAAAGGAAAACATTTTTGGGTGTTTGGGAGGGGATGCCAGTCAGTTAGGCAGTGAGGTGTTTGAAGAAAATGAACGGGCGAAAAGGAAGCAAAAATCCCGAGAAGAAACAGTAACATTATAAAAAAAGACAAGCTGAGAAAATAGAATAAAAATAGGAAGCCACAAAGCCTTTTTGAGTTTATTCAATTAAAAGATGACATTCAAATTTAAGGTCATGGCCTGTTCCAGGAACACTGAGATTACCCTTTGTAAATAAATACGCTACATGAAAAAAAAAAAAAAAAATTAATGAACTTCTTTAGTTCCTCTAGAAATTCATTTGCTACACTGCTCATTATGTGACATCTTTTTCAGTTTGACTTTATGTATTGAATTCTATCACAGAGCCGGCAGCAACGTTGGTGAGAGGCAGCAGAAAGATAGCAGCAACAATTCTACTGCAGAAAAGGGCAACATTTCCTCTACAACATTCAAGCCTGTACAGCTCTGCTTCTCTTACCTGTTGAAAGTGAAGCTTTGGTTGTTACTATTATATTACACTGTTTGGCTGCTGGGTCATTTTCCTCGAGCTCTGCACTACCATTGTGGACTGGCTATGGAGCAGGTTAGCATATTACCTTCACTTTTATAGACGGATAGCTGTCCGTGGTCTGGAAATAGTTTGGACTTTACTGTCATGCTATAATGCATCTCCAACACATAAAATCTGTAGACTGCTAAACAGAGAAGCCCTCTCCCTCTCCCAGCCACCTCTTCCAGCTTGTCCGGGGGAACACCAAGGCGTTCCCAGGCCAGCCGAGAGATATAATCTCTCCAGCGTGTCCTGGGTCTGCCCCGGGGCCTCCTCCCGGTGGGACATGCATGACCAGGACACCTCACCCAGGAGGCGCCTAGGAGGCATCCTTATCAGATGCCCGAACCACTTCAACTGGCTCCTTTCGATGTGGAGGAGCAGCGGCTTTACTCTGAGCCCCTCCCAGATGGCTGAACTTCAAATCAAATCAAATTCAAATTTTATTTGTCACGTACACAGTCATACACAGTACGATATGTAGTGAAATGCTTGGACAACTGCTCGTGACCTAAAGAAAACAAAAAAGGAAAAGGCTATGAATAAGATAGGAAATAAATATGAAAAATTAAAAAGGGTAAATTTAACAAGGAAGGAATAAAATATAAATTAAGGTTAAAAATGAAATAACTGTACAACACAAATTAGAATGAAGGGTAAATTTAACTGGGAAGAATAAGATAAAATATATAAATTAAAGTTGAAAATAAAATAACTGTACAACAAAATACACAATACACAATATAGAACTATATAAGAATGTATGAAGAAATCTAAATATAAATAAATATATACACAATAACAGCAGCTGTACAAGTATTAACCGGAAATGAAGAATATAGTGACCAGTGTTGTGCAAAAAAACAATGTGTGCAAAAACAATGTCCAGAAAGTCCAGTGTGTGTGTAAGAACCATATGTGTGGGTCAGTACTGTGTGGTGGTGTGATTGAGAGACCGTATCGCCTGCGGGAAGAAGCTCCTCCTCAGTCTCTCTGTGTTGGTCTTCAGGGAGCGGAATCGCTTTCCTGACCTCAACAGAGAGAACAGTCTGTTGTTGGGATGGCTGAGGTCCTTCACGATCTTCCTGGCCTTGGTCCAGCACCGCCTGCTGTAGATTGAGTGCAGGTCAGGGAGCTCGGAGCGGATGGTGCGCTCAGCTGACCGCACAACCCTCTGTAGAGCTCGTCTGTCCTGCATGGTGCTGTTCCCAAACCAGGTTAAGATGTTTCCCGCCAGGATGCTCTCTATGGTGCACGAGTAAAAGTTCCTGAGCACCTTGGAGGGCAGTTGGAAGTCTCTCAAGCGTCTGAGGTGGTAGAGACGCTGACGGGCCTTTTTCACCACGGTGTTGATGTGACAGGACCATGACAGGTCCTGCGTGATGTGAACTCCGAGGTATTTGAAGCTGTCCACTCTCTCCACTGGGCACTCGTTGATGACGGGGGTCTGGTAGTTCCTCTCCTGCTTAGTGCTGAAGTCCACTATCAGCTCCTTTGTCTTACTGACGTTTAGAAGGAGGTTGTTCCTCTGGCACCAGTTCTCCAAATTCCTAATCTCCTTCAGGTAGGCCGTCTCGTTGTTATCAGAGATCAGGCCCACCACGACGGTGTCGTCAGCAAACTTGATGATGGTGGTGGAGCTGGTAGTGGCCACACAGTCATATGTGACACTTCTCACCCTATCTCTAAGTGAGAGGCCAGCCACCCTTCGGAGAAAGCTAATTTCTTCTGCTTGTATCATGGGAGCCCATCCTCCTGCAGGCCACCCGCAGGAGGGGCCTTAGGGGTTGAGTGCATTGTGTGCCGGGTGGCGGCCAGGAGTGGAGGCCTCGTCACTGGTCGCCAAGACTGGCGACTGGGACATGGAAAAGAAACTAACACATAAAAATGGCTTAAAACATGTTAATTTCCCAAAAATAAAAAATACAAATATTTTAATTATTTATTAGAACCGAGTCTATGACCCAATCATTAGCAACAGCTTTTCCTCTTAAATTTCTTGAAAAATGGTCGTCAGTCTCTTGACAGATTTGGGCTCCCATGGTTGCTTTGTGAACAACATCTAATGGCCTTTGTTACCCTTTGTACAAACAACTTTTCTTAACTTTTCTTTCTTATTTTTTATTCTTATAAGCCTGCTAATTTTGATCAGCTAAGTTTTTTCTCACTCAATACACAACAGTAGTACTTGTGAGGTCGGGCTTTTAACCAGGGACGTGCAGAGGGGGGGCTAGAGGGGCTTGAGCACCCGCCCCTTTCCTGATGAGTGCCCAAAGTGCCCTTTTGTTGAGGCAACTTTTAAATTTTTTTTATTTATTTATTTATTTTTTTTATGTGTGTGTGCGTGCGGAGTCCTGTCTGTGCCCCTCAACAATAATATTTAACTATTAATCATAGTTTTGCTAAATAAAAGGATCTGGCTTGCATCAGTCACATGATCACATTTAACCAATGATCGCCCTCGACGGCAGAACGCGCTGGTTACGAGCCGGGAACGAGCTCACAAAGAGCACGCGCATTTTAGCAGAGTGAAGCTGACCCCCCACCCACTTGAAACGTAAAGGCAAATAGGCGGAGCGGTTAGTGCTACGTTTGTGCTGATTTGTGCAGGTAAAATTAGCGTTTGTGCTGCTACGGTTTCCGAGATATTAAACTTTATTTTATAGGTCATTCAAAGGTCACCATCCCCCCAGACTGCTCCAAAACGGGCCAAAATGGTCTACTTTTTTAGTGCTACGTTTGTGCTGATTTGTGCAGGTAAAATTAGCGTTTGTGCTGCTTCTGTTTTAAAGATATTAATGAAAATGTAAAGGTCAACCAGCCCCCCCACATTACCCAAATCCAACAAAAGTGGTATCAAACGTTTGTGCTACGTTTGTGCTGGTTTGTGCTGCAAAGATTTTCGTTTGTGCTGCTATCATTTTAAAGATATTAATAACAATTTCTAGAGGTCATCAGAGGTCAACCAGCCCCCCCACATTAATTAAATCAAACAAAATGGGTGTCAATCAACTGTGCTACGTTTGTGCTGCTAAAATTTTCGTTTGTGCTGCTTCTGTTTTAAAGATATTAATGAGAATGTAAAGGTCAAAAGGTCAACCAGCCCCCCCACATTACCCAAATCCAACAAAAGTGGTATCAAACGTTTGTGCTACGTTTGTGCTGGTTTGTGCTGCAGAAATTTTTGTTTGTGCCGTTATTATTTTAAAGATATTAACAAAAATTTCTAGAGGTCAACCAGCCCCCCCATATTAATGGAATCAAACAAAATGGATGTCAAACGTTTGTGCTGGTTTGTGCTGCAAAAATGTTTGTTTGTGCTGCTAACATTTTAAAATGTTTAATAAAATAACGTCTTGATGCGTGCTTAATCATCCAGGTAAGTAAATCCCAAAAGGTTGATTCTGTTCATCTGGACATTTTCAGTTGGAGAAACGTTTCGTCACTCATCCAAGTGACTTCTTCAGTCTCAGCTGACTGTAGGTTTCCCCAACCATATAAACAGTACATTTGCATAGTGAAGGAAACTAGCGCCACTGAATGAACAATGTGCCGGGGGGTTAATTCCATGATTGTTAGTATGCAAATTCTTATGACCATTGATCAATGACAACTAATCAAAGCCTATTGATCAATGGCCATGAGTACCATTCACAGAAAGTGGGGAATGGCTACAATCACAGCATTGTAGGATGGCGAAAGATGTACCCTTGGGCCCCCCTTCTCGATCCAGAGATGGTCAGCATCCTGACAGCCCGATGGACGAAGCTGTCTCTCAGTCTGCTGGTTCTGCCCCGGAGGCTCTTCAGTATCCTTCCTGATGGCAGCAAACTGAAGACGCTGTTGAAGGGATGAGTGGAGTCACCTGTAATGGAGACGACCTTCCAGATGAGGCAGGTGCAGTAGATCTCCTGGGGAGGGAGGCAAGAGAGGTCCCCACAATGCTCTCGGCTGCTCTCACTACCCGTTGTCATTTTTTCCTGCAGAACCCAATGCAGGAGTCATACCACACCAGTGATGCAGCTGGTGAGGATACTCTTAACTGTGCCTCTGTAAAAGGTGCTCATAATGGGGGTTGAATCTCTTGTGCTTCTCAGTTTGCAGAGGAAGTAGAGTCACTGTTGGTCTTCTCCACATTCAGGGACAGGTTGTTGTTGCTGTACCACTCTGGCAGATGGTTAACTTCACCCCTGTAGTAGATCTCGTCGTGGGTCAGCAGAGTGAAGAGAAGGGAGCTCAACACACATCCTTGGGTAGCCCCCGTATTCAGTGTTCTTGGGCTGCAGGTGTTGCTGTCGACCCGTACTGTCTGCTGTCTTCCTGTCAAGAAATCTAGCAGCCCGTTATACAGCAAGGTGCTGATCCCCAGCAGATCCAGTTTGTGAATGAGTTGCTGGGGAATGATGGTGTTGAATGCTGAACTGAAGTCTATGAACAGCACTCTGACATATGAGTCTCTAGTGTTCAGATGTGTGAGGGCTGAGTGAGGGGCAGTTGAAATTCCATCATCGGTTGAGCGTTTTGACCGGTATGCGAACTGAAATGGATCCAGGTTGGGGGAAAGCAATAATTTGATTTGATGCATGACTAACCGTTCAAAGCACTTAACTTAATAATGATGGAGGTGAGTTTGACAGGACGGTAGTCCTTAAAGCAGGAGATAGATGACTTCTTGGGTTCAGTAATGATGGTGGAGGGATCTCCACACACTGTCTGGGGATTGTGTCACCACGGTCTGTAGAGTGGGCTTGTAGTCTGTGATGGTTTGTATTCCTTGCCACTGCCTCCAAGTATCTCTGCTGTCGCTGAAGCTTTGCTGTAGCTGATGCCACGTGACAGGTTTGCCCTTGCTGTTCTTAGACTCACCTAATTCCCGGCTCTGAAGGCTTGCATTTTTCAACTTTAGGAGCATTTAAACCTGACCTGTGAGCCATGGTTTCTGATTGGCCCAGACAGTGATAGTCCTGGTCTCTGTGACATCATCGATGCATTTTGGGATGTAGGCAGTGACAGTTTCTGTATATTCCTGAAAGTCTGTGGTGTTGTCGTGTGTGGCGGCCTGTGGTGGAAAAGCAGTGCCTCTGAGGACCCTTCTGGCCACACCTGTACCTGCTTGGTGACTTTGACCAGGGGCCTGTGGGAACCCATGGCACACCTAGATTTCTGCCTGTACTGACCCTTATGCAAAATAGGTGGAATTAAGACAGTTCCAAAAGCAAACACAACTGATCAGTGCTGAGAGTGGTCCTGTTGCTGAGGTTGGGGTGATCCTGTAATCTCTTATGAACGACCTCCAACGCTTCTATGACTGGGATGCAAGTGAAGACAGATGTAACATCTCTCTCTCACTGTACATGTACTGTTTATACAATTAGGGAAACATAACCTGCACAAACAAAATAATTTGCAGGACAAATGTTTGACATCAATTTTGTTCGATTTGAAGAAGGTAGGGGGGGCAACTTCACTCACGGGTGTTTATAAGGTTGGGGAAACCTGCAGTCAGCTGAGACTGAAGAAGTCACTTGGATGAGTGACGAAACGTTTCTCCAACTGAAAATGTCCAGATGAACAGAATCAACCTTTTGGGATTTACTTACCTGGATGATTAAGCACGCATCAAGACGTTATTTTATTAAACATTTTAAAATGTTAGCAGCACAAACAAACATTTTTGCAGCACAAACCAGCACAAACGTTTGACATCCATTTTGTTTGATTCCATTAATATGGGGGGGCTGGTTGACCTCTAGAAATTTTTGTTAATATCTTTAAAATAATAACGGCACAAACAAAAATTTCTGCAGCACAAACCAGCACAAACGTAGCACAAACGTTTGATACCACTTTTGTTGGATTTGGGTAATGTGGGGGGGCTGGTTGACCTTTTGACCTTTACATTTTCATTAATATCTTTAAAACAGAAGCAGCACAAACGAAAATTTTAGCAGCACAAACCAGCACAAACGTAGCACAGTTGATTGACACCCATTTTGTTTGATTTAATTAATGTGGGGGGGCTGGTTGACCTCTGATGACCTCTAGAAATTGTTATTAATATCTTTAAAATGATAGCAGCACAAACGAAAATCTTTGCAGCACAAACCAGCACAAACGTAGCACAAACGTTTGATACCACTTTTGTTGGATTTGGGTAATGTGGGGGGGCTGGTTGACCTTTACATTTTCATTAATATCTTTAAAACAGAAGCAGCACAAATGCTAATTTTACCTGCACAAACCAGCACAAACGTAGCACTAAAAAAGTAGACCATTTTGGTTTGTTTTGGAGCAGTCTGGGGGGATGGTGACCTTTGAATGACCTATAAAATAACGTTTAATATCTCGGAAACCGTAGCAGCACAAACGCTAATTTTACCTGCACAAATCTGCACAAACGTAGCACTAAAAAAGTAGACCATTTTGGTTTGTTTTGGAGCAGTCTGGTGGGGATGGTGACCTTTGAATGACCTATAAAATAAAGTTTAATATCTCGGAAACCGTAGCAGCACAAACGCTAATTTTACCTGCACAAATCAGCACAAACGTAGCACTAACCGCTCCGCCTATTTGCCTTTACGTTTCAAGTGGGTGGGGGGTCAGCTTCACTCTGCTGAAACACAAGTTAACTCAGAGACACAGACTGATGCGACAAAACCAGTAAGTAGGTGTACAGCGTACACTGTAGTGTGTAGCACCCAGGAGTATTAGCTTATTACGTACACGTTGGTAAGCTGTCTTGTTGCAACTGACGAACTGAAACAAACGAGCGTGCTGTGTGTGCAACAGCGCGACAAACATTACCTGTCCTTTTATTAACTGCACAAGTAGTGCTGGTCATAGCTGCTGGCTACCTGGCTGTCATGGGTCTGTAGCTCTGTCACCGTTTTAGGGAACATATTTAGTTTTAAAGTAAGTTTCTGGGCATTTCCTGCCTTTCTGGAGGGATTATATTTCACTAAAAAACGATCTAATATGCATGTCCACATAATAATTATTATAATTATAATATATTAAAAAAACACACGCTGTATCTTAAAGAACATACATTAAGAAGCAGATTATATTAGATTTATATTTTAAATAAGACAAAAGTTGGATTTTACAGCAGTAAAATGATTGTATCTCTACAGTTTAAAAATGTAATAAGCTTTGCCCCTGCACAGAGAGGATAGTGAAACAAATGGAATCATCATAAATACATTATTTCATATTTATTACTTCCCCCTCCTCATTGTTTTATTATTGTAGCTCTAGTAATAAATAATAATGTAAGGATGCCCATAGTATATACAGTATTCTGAAGAAGGTCTAAAATGTCACTGTGTGTGCATGTGTGTGTTTTATTTAGCTGGATTTAAAAAAATATTACTCATGATATAACATTGTGCAGACATGGCTGGTAAGGACATGAGGAGGAAACAGTAGGAGCTGTATGAGGCTACTAAAGGCAGGGCTATAACATTTTTCTGTCATCATTTTATTATAGATTAAGTGCAAGAGTTGTTAGGTGTGGATAATTAGATTATAGTTTATTGCAATACTTTACTTTATTGTACTTTATTGAGCCCCGTGGGGAAATTGCTCTCTGCATTTAACCCATTCACTTAGTGAAGCAGTGGGCAGCCATTGGGCGCCCGGGGAGCAGTGTGTAGGGACGGTACCTTGCTCAGGGGTACCTCAGGGTAGCTGTTAAGGGGAATCGAACCCCCGACCTTCCGATCATGGGGCAACCACTCTACCTACTGAGCTATCCCTGCCCCTAGCAAGTTGCAAGTTGTGCCTTGTTCTCAGATAGACAGCAAGTGGAGAGTGATATATGAAATGATGGGAAGGAAGGAAGAAGAGAAGCAAAGAGTGATTCACAGGCAGAGCCGAGTTTATGTCACAGTTTTTTGTTGCCTTATGGTTCCAAGCGCTGTCACCAATCTTTGCATTTTGCTATTATCTCATGACACTTGTTTAATCAGCTACCATCTCTCCTGTGGACTTTTTAATGTCTACAGTCTCAGATCAACACAGCCCTGCCCTTCCCATATTAGATTCTTGATGAATGTGTGTTGTTGTTATTCAGCATGGTTCAATGTGCCCCTTTTTAACTTTGAGCACCCGCCCCTTTAAACCTCTCTGCACGTCCCTGCTTTTAACATCAGAGTTGGAAAAGCTGAAATAGCAAAGGAAGAAAGTAACCTTTTACAGCAGGTCAGCATTCCCTTTCCCCCACTCCATCCCAACTTTTCACCCTCTCTGATACTGGTTTTGCCAGAGGTCTCTTCCTGTTAAAAGGGACTTCTTCCTCGCAACAGAAAGACTTTTAACCTACAATATAAAGCACCATGAGATCACTGTTTTTGTAAACTGATAATAAAAAAATTTAAATTGTATTTAAACTGAACTTTCAAAAAAAAAGTATAAAATTTCCTGACATGTTTTAAGGATGGATGAAAAAATTTAATAATTAAATTTTGAACAAAGTGGACAAAAAAGAAACTGCAAAGAGAAACAAAAAGCGAGACAGAAGATAAAAGTATAAGATAAGTAACTTAAGGAACTAAAGTTTTTCCACTTTGAAGAGGGAATGGGGAAAAAAAGAAAATAGATATTAATAAAGGCAATTCCTAATGAAATGAAATAATGAAAATAGGTTCAGACTAGCAGCAGAAAGCCACAAACCTCTTGCCATGACCATCCTCTGTGGCACAGAGGTCACTGTGACACATTTCAAACTTTTTGTGAAAGTGAGATTTTAAAAGCGTCACTTTGGGCAGAGAAAATGTCAGATGCAGTTTTCCCCAGGGAGATCTGATAGGTAGTAGCTCAGGGCAGTAAATGGTCAGGTCTATGGCTCAGGGCAACGTTTGGAGCGAAAACCTGTGTCTGTGACCACCTCTGTCCACCTCTCTTTATACCCCTGCCTCCTTTGTGTCCCTGTTTTAAAAGGAAAAAAAAAAAAAACATGGATTCTGGCTGCTGCCTACAGTGCTAAAAGCTGAACAAAAAAATGGTTTCCACAACAACAGCTGTAGTCATAACACACAGTGCCCTGAAGCGCTTGCTGAGCAATGCATGCGGAAAGAAGAAGATTGCGATTCACAAATCCTTTCAGAGGTAAGCTGGAGTGTACAAGTAAAATCACCATTAAGGCAAAGAACGAAATTAAGGTAATTAAAATGTGACCAACACTTCTTCATTTTAAAGTTGATACAAATTTCTTGTTGGCCAGCAGCTCTTGACATTTCTCTGTCTGATCTTGACGTGATCACAGCTGGTTGAGAGTACGTGGCATTTCAGTGGAAGTAATAATCAGGTAGCTGCAGGTTTTTTTTGTGTCCTCTATCGTGAGCTGTGGCATTAACAAGGATGAGAACGTAATCCCTGGCCAGCAGCACTTTACATTTTACAACCTCCATTCATGTGATGGTTATAAACTCTCTGCCTCATGTGACATTTGAAACCAATCAATAATTAAATGCGGCGTGTAATTTTGTTTCTTGAGTTGGAGAGTGGTGACATTAAAACATACTTTTGGGTCCCAAAGGGACAAAAATCTCTCATACTTGTCTGCTCTTAACCTGCTGACATGAGTGATTTTCACTTTAGTTCACTAAAGTAAAAACCAGACACTTAGCATTATTATCGCAGTGGTGGCACCAAAGGTTATTTAGGAATCATTTGTGGATGATCAAGAATTTGTAGCATATTTAATAAGCTGCCCCATACAACTTGCCAATAAGAAGATTCCACGTCTTTAAACAGGATTTAAACAGCCAAACCATAAGCGAAACGTCAACATTAAAAACACACACTGATCAGATTAAAACTACCTGACATGGGATTACACTGTGCAGTGATTATCACTGTTTCCCGACAGTAAGGAGGTCCAAACCCAGTGGCTCAGTGGGGCCTGTGTGGAGTCTGCATATTTTCCTGGAGCCTGCACTGTGTTCGCCCATAATAAGGGTGAGTCCCGCCTCTAGCCTCCGAGCTCAAGACCTCCAGAAACCCCAAAATGGATATGCATTATCTCATTACAATGCCATGTTCTGCTGGGAAAACTTGGACCCTTTGTCTGGATGTCACTTTCAAATGCATCACCCAAAGTTTGCTGCAGACCTCATTCCTCAACTAATGTCTCTGTAGCCAGCATGAGCAGAGCATGTTGTCATTACAGTGGCAATTCCCCTTAGCAGTGAGCTCTCCCATTAGGATAACATACCCCATCACAGTGGAAACTTGCTGGTTAATTTATGAATGAGAAAAATCAACAAAAAACACAAGGTGCTAATCTAGTCTCCAGATCTCAATCCCATCGAGCTTTAAACAAGCCCAAGCCCTCACAAAGCCCAGAGATTCCATGTTCCCATCATCACTCCAAAGCAAACACTGCATCTGTGCTTTATCGCTAAAAGGATACAACAGCTGACGGTAGCACAGCACCCCTGAATTTCAGGGATTTCACATTTTGCCAGGTGAATTGCGTTTTGATAATCTTGATAACCATCTATCAACATATGAACATATGATTCTTTTATACTTCAACGTTTCTTAATTCGTGTTGTAGTCTAAGAAGCATTTTGTAAATCACCTTTGATTATGTTGCATCCACATAAACAGTCTGTGTGAAGTACAAAAGAAGGAATGGATAACATCTTTAGCTTTAAAAAATGTTTCTGCATCCACTAACAGTGAGAGAGTGCCAGCAACGCGTGTGCTTGCCACACCAAAAGCCCTGAAATATTGTCCAGCGTCCCCAGAAGCAAAGTCAGCAGGTGACCGATAATGGGTTCCCAGATTGCATCGTTTGTAATGTAGGCAGCAGGTTTTGTGAAAGTGTTCTAATTCAATGCATTAATCACAACAAACATTTGCAATACAAGTAGTCAGACCAGGTAAAATGTAGTTATACACACATCTGTATTAAACACATTGTGCTGTGGAACTACAGAGCTGGGCGATATAAGATTTTTTCATTTCACGATATGTTTTTTTCATTTCAGGCAGGCGATAACGATATATCACGATATAAGCCAAATAACTATATTTGTAAGATTTAAATGTGCCGTTGCTCACAAGTAAAATGTGAAATAATCAGCAGCTTGTTTTTATTTAAATATTTATTTCCCATAATAAGTTCAACAGGGTAGATGTACTTAAGGAACATGAGACTTTTTCAGATAAATAAAGGCAAATATTGCAAACTACACAAAAGGCAGCCGCTAAAGCGTTTAAGTTTCAAAATAGAACAACCAAAACAGACTACTAAATTGTCAATTCTACTTGGAAACAAAATATTAATTCTAAAAATAAATCTTAGTTTGTTTTACAGAAGAACAGACAAAATTGACTAACTTTTGTCAATATCAAATAAACTGAGAACTAAAAGGAAATTCTCAATCTCTCCTTGTTGTATAGCTTAGCTTTTCCAACAGTTTTAACAGTTACTTAAAACAAAAGCCAAATGGCGAATTAGCGCTTCCAGTGAGAGATTGAGCATGCACCGGTTTATTGTATTTCCAGACTTGCTTTCGGCACAATTTACAGTGCACGCTACTCTGTTTTTTGTCAGACTTGAAATAGCCGAAATAACTTCACACTACGGAACTTCTATGGCTCTTCCGTTCGACAATCTCTCCAGCATTGGAACCATCATCTGTTTTCTCTTCGGTAACCTTCGGTCACATTCTCGGTTGATTTTTCTCTAGTCGGCACACTCATTTCCTCCATTACCCGGGCGGCACGGCGGCTGGCTGCTTCCCAAACAAATACACATGTGCGGCTTGGCACTTGTGCTGTACGTAGCAAGTCACGTGACGTGACGCTGCGGCTTTGATTGGTTGCTACTTAATTTGGATTGGCTGTTCTTTTTTTTTTTTTTAAGAGGACAAGAGCGGTGAGGTCTATCGCAATAGTTTAATTTTTCTATCGAGAAAAAGTTATTTCGCAATAGATATCGTTATCGTTCTATCGCCCAGCTCTACCTTATGGTGATTCGCATGTGTTACCAATTAAATTCCTTCAACTTGCATTAAATATATCCTAATATTGCTAATGATGCTGATTAAACAAACAATGGAATGGCAGTTTTAAAAAATTTGAATAAAATCCTTTAAACTCTACCTGAGTGTAGTCGTAGGATTACAGGTACTATAAAAGGTCTGCAGCTTATTAACTTCAGTAAACTGCCAACAGCACTTGAGGTTACTGGCATGTTTAAATCTGCAATATAATGCTCTATGTGCACTGTGATATGAGCAAATTTTCCACAGGCTCATGCATGTTGGGCTGCGCCCGCAGGGCATTTGTGCAAACGGGAGTGGATGCCAGGTGCAGGAGGAGGACGGACGGCAAGATCGGCAAGTTCAGCTTGACCAAGCAGGTAAGTCGTGTCTTTAATGAACGCAGAGGCCTTGTGAAAAAATGTCACAGCTGTTCACTCTTTTGTAATGCGACACACGCGGCTCTGTCAACATCATATTTAGCATCTAAATGTTTATGTACAGAAAACCCTGTGTTTAACTTTCAATAGGTTATTAAATCTCATGTCAGTGTAGGTACATCATCACAGTGAGAGCCCTGAGGTCTCATCTCCCCTCCCCGGCCTGTCTGTGTCTCTGTCTGCCAGTCTGCTTGTCTTGTGCCGGGCTTAGGCGTTTGTTAGATGGGGAGCATTGGCTGGCGCTGCGATGGAGAGGTTGGTCTTAAGGCTTTGTCCACACATCACCACAGCTGATTGCTCCTCTGGATGGTTGGGATTCTCAGCTAAGACAGGGATTACTGACCCATGTCGGCTTCCCACCTTTACAGCAGCCACTTCGATGTTCACCCAGTCTGAACCTTAATGCCCCAGCGAATTGAAAGAAAAATGTGTATGTGTGTATCTGTGTTTTACTTTTCTTGTGCCTGAAACCTTGGAAAGTTAACTAATATATATTTTTGAAACAGATACCCAACTATACATAACCCAGCTTAAAATAACAAAGCACAGGGCCCTGTGTGGTATTGGTATTTTGGTACCAAGCACATTTTTTGAGATTGCAGCTTCAAGCAGGATAATGTGCCATGTCGCAAAGCTCAAAGCATCTCAGACTGGTTCTTTGGACAATGAGGTCACTGTATTCAAATGGCTCCCACAGTCACCAGATCTCTATTCAATAGAGCTCCTCATGGATGATATGGAAGATTTACAGAAAAGTTGCAGCAACTGTGTGATGGTGTCATGTCAATAAAGGCCAGGATTGTTGAGGGGCCAAGGATGCTGTATCTGGAACACAGCTCATGCAACAAACTCAAAATCATCAGTTTACTGTCCATAGCAATTTACTCTTTACCGTTCACCTTTAGGATATTACTAGGATATGAAATCATTCTTTCAAACTGAAAAGAAGGAAAAATGTCATTCATACTTATCTGCAGTTTAACATGTATAGTAAACGCCAGTATCACAAAATTCCGTTCCAAGCTGAGTAAAGCAGATGTTCTTTCTTTTCATCAACATCTCTAGCAGTGTAAAAATGGGCTGACTTGGCTTATGATTAAAAACTAGCGAATCGACAACCTCAAGCAAAGTACAACAACAAAAGAGCAACATGAAAGAGGTGCCATTCTCCCTCTTATGCGTCAGTGTAACATCAAAACACATTTCAAGCTGCTATTTTGAGGCACTCAGTAGGTGCATTTAAAACTACATAAAAATTCATCTTAGTCAGTGCACATATAAATGAGAGCGTTAGAAGTTTTCCAAAAAAAACAAAACAAAACTGTACCAGATCCTGATCATTTGCTGATGATTTGCTGTTTACAGCACTTCAGATTTAGGTTTGTGATGCTGACAAAAGCCAAAACCAGAAACAGACACTTGGCATTCAGCACATATTGTGGACTTTTCCTTTGGAATCAATTTTAAATACTGTACAATACATAAATATCCGTTTCACTGCCACTTATTGAAGTAGTGTAGCCGCTCTGTCTCAGCTATCCAAGCTCACACTGGATGAGGAGCAGGATACGACTGACACGCTGCCAGTCCAAAACAGCGCAAAAGTAGCTTTCAAACAGGATGATGATATGGACCATGGGCAGTCAACAAAGTGTAACACACTGCAACTTCAACCACTGCATGCTTGAAAGACCAGCTAACAAAGGCAAGTCATCATTTGGGGAAGGCAAAATAAAGAAAATGTTGATAATGTGTTCCTGAATTCACTGAATCATATAACACAAGTATGGAAACACTTTTAAATCCAAGTGGAAATGTCAGCTTTGTGTTAACACTGTAAATAAAGGCATTTAGCATCTGTTCCTCCAAATAACTCTACAGATCTTTTAAACTCTTTAGAAATGAGAGACAAAGGTACAGAAACCAAATGACATTTCCATAAATTTATACCATATTATTAAATTTACTAGTATACATTACTAGTACAATTATAATATATTCTTACTGTATATGACTATTTTCATTTTTTGTATTTTTGAACTACTGGGTTGATACTGTATTTAAATATTTTTTAACTTATATATGTTATAGGTTTAGTGTATCTTAACGGATATGAATATAAAAATCTTAGATAAATAAAAATAAGCCAGCCTAGCATATTGAAAGACTGAAACACTGCAGGTCTACAGTACATTTTCACATGAACAGGACATACCGATTAAAAAAAAAACAACCTTTTGAATCATGGGCGTATTAGAAAAAGTTTTTAAGACTTGGTACAAAGTCCAGCAACTTGATAGCTGACATTCCAGTGTACAATCGGGCTGTTTCATCCAACAGCTCAATAGCTAACATTCCAGTCTACAGTACACAATCAAGCCATCTCATTCTACCATGAGACAGGCTGAAGTTTTCATTGTCTCAGGGTGGTTATTAGCCCCAGAGACAGACAGAGCCAGCCAAGAGAGGAGTTAGGGCTGTCTGTCAGCTTATAATGTCTCCACACAACAGCCCAAACCTAAACTGACAGGCACACACCACACTGACAGCCCACCAGCACCACGCTATTGTTCCCTCGCAAATGGCCAGGACGCACCTATCAGTGCCCACAGAAACAGCGTGAGGCAGAAAGAAAACACGCAGAGACATCCATATACTTTAGGTCAAAGCAGTTCACACAAGCAACATTAATGTAACATTTCAATCAGAAGACAGAAGACTAAAATGCACTATCACAGTAATCACAGTTTTATAACACACTAACATACTGAACATTAATGTTAATGTAAACTGAAACACTGTGTAAACTAAAATGACTGCCAGCTCTTTTGAGAGATGGACAAGAGAGCTTATACTATTTATATTGAATATTTCTGTGTAAAATAAATGCACGTTATAAAGTGTTAGTGGTATACAGCAAAATAGGCTCTTTTAATGCAGTCCAACGTTTTTGCTATGTGCAATCACTGACATCATTTTATTTTTCCCCAGTCTACCTGTTATGACATCTGTTTATTATAACCTTATTTTGTTTCCACAGTACATCGTGTGATTCTGTGCTTTAGACCTGAAAATTCAGTTTGACATTCCCTTAAAGTTTGGAAATATCCTATAATCAGGTCTTACAAATCAGCTCTTTGCTCCTTCTATATTTCTGGAAAGCAAACAGGGAGACAGGAATTAATGAAAGAAACGGCTGAAATAAACTAGAACTATATCATTGTATTATTTAAAAATTGTATTTATTAATTCATTTTTTGCGAAGAGAAGCCTTCACAAAATTCCTAAACAGTCACACCTGCATTGCAGGCAAGGGGAAGAAAGGGCATTGTGTTCATAGTAGTGGTGCTGGACAGAGAACGATGGGCTCCAGCTATTCTCCTTAGAGCAGGATTGCTTATGTAACTTTAATGCACTTTAGTTATAATTACATAAAGTTATATTCTTAACATTAATCCTGTTTTCTCATCCTCTGTTACTGCATAATGATTATTGGCAAATGACGCTGCAACTGAGGCTATATTCCCCAACCAAAATAAGAAATAAAAAACAGAACAGGGAAATGGAAAACGAGATTTTTAGGTCCTTTCACCAGAGTCAGAATCAAATGTATCAGATTTCCACCACATGCAATCCACTTTAAATCTTTACATTCAGCAGCAGTTAGCTACCTGTGTAGCCAACACAACAGTTACTTGTACCAGGAGCTTAAATGGAATTTCATGGTAAGAAGAATTAATCTAGACTGGGGGTTCAGCGCTTGCAGGATCCTGCAAGGGAGCCTTTGGGCTTTGTTACCATTAGTGCCTTACAATGACCCAACCTGCTGCTGCACTCGTTCATCCAGGAGTGGTCGATGGACCCCTGCGGGGGATGCAGCGAGATGATGTAATTTTATTGACGTTATAAGATAAAAAGAACTCAACTTTTACTTTTCTCTTGCGCTTGAAAGTCTGTGACCAATAATACCCTTAATGTCCCAGCATGTAAGGCAGAAGGACTCATCAGACACTTTTGCATTTGCTTTTTAACCCTACATACAGAGAAGAACCCAACAATCATATGACCCCCTATCAGCATGCAGTTTGGCAACAGTGGGAAGGAAAAACTCCCTTTTAACAGGAAGAAATCTCCAGGAATCTCTTGAGTAATTAAAGAGTCTAACTTCCAAATAACTACATTTTATTCACAAATTTTTGCTTAATTTTGCTGCTGTAGCCACAGAGCCCCTGATTTCTGAGAAATTCAGTGATTTAAAAAGTCTTTTTTCTAAACACTACCCTTTTTCTACATTTCAGCTATACTTTACTAAATCAAAGCTAAATACTTGTTTTGACACAACAGAGCAGAAACACTGTGGACTGCAGAGACACAAGCACGAGTCATCAGAACGGAAACTAAAAAATCTAAAAACAAAAGTCTGAATATGATCTGGTCTGTATATGATTGGGTAAAGATTTTGGCTTTTATAGGCTGGTTTTCAGAACCTTTTATTCACAAATTCATCCATATAAGATTTTACATGATGAATGGAAAAATTGAGGATAAAAATAAGGTCTTGTGCTGATTATAAATGTCTGAAATGCAGTTCTCAGTCACGTATTGCAGCAAGTAAACTCCAAGTGAATGAATGAATATCATTTATAGACGGCAGGTTGAATTCTAATTCAGGATGAAGCTATGCAATTTGCAGTTGAATCCTTCCACGCCACCTTATAGTTGCTGGGACTAATCCCAAGATGTAAAAATCACTGTTCCTTTAAGAATTGCAGTACATAAATGTATGAAAAAAATGCCTTTTGGTAGTCCAGCATATAGCTATAGGAAATTATATATTATATTGACAGACATCCAAGCATTTGGGTTACACACACACACACACACACACACACACACACACACACACACACACACACATATACACACACACACACACACACACACACACACACACACACACACACATACACACACACACACACACACACACACACACACACACACACACACACATGCTCAAGCAAACCTGTCAGCTGTGTCCTGTGATGCACTCTTCTCTATCTGCGCTATGTTTCAGTTTTGCCACACGCACACACGAAGAAGAAGAGCTGAGACAACAGCTCGTCCTCCCAGTGTGCTATCCAGTGAATGCCTTCCAAAAATATCCGATCCCCTAAAGGCATAGTTCAGTCAAAAGAAGTTTGCTGATGGTTTCCAAAGGAATCTGATTTCATGCAGTGGCTAGCATTAAAAGCTGTCAATATGCATCTGTTTTAATAAGCAGAAAGATCATAGATAATAATGCCGAGACATGATGTGGAGATGGGAGTGTCACTGTGGTGCTGCACGTTCATCAGCTGCAGCTTTGAAAATGCGTGTTTGCTCAGCGTGCGTGTTGGTGTGTGTGAGCAATATTTCAGCTTGTTCTTCGAGCAACCTGTCATTAATCTCACAGTATGTTGTAATAACCCTCGAACCTGAGCGCCTCAAATGATGATTATACCATATACACTGTTATGGTCTAGAATTGGTGGTTTTTATTTATACTTTTGATGTGTCGTGCCACTAGAACTTTTAATCCAACATGATGGGAAAGGATCATATGAAAAGATAGGAAAATAACACTGACACTTCAAAAACGGAGTGGGTGAGAACCCACAGAGAATCCGTATGATGGTAATCCTACCTTCTGTCGAATCTCTTCTTCCATCTTGATGGGGGAGCCAAACTCAGCCACCTGACGGACTCCCTCACTGGCATAGCCTCCGTACTCCCACAGCACATAACTTCTGGAATGGGATGCACCAATCAGAGCTGACCAGTGGTTGGCACGTCCTACAACACAGGAAGTCAGGAACACTCTTAACTCACTGAAGCTTATGACAACATGTTTATGATTTTTTTTTAAAGAAAACTTTTGTTTCAGTTCTTTCATTCACTCATCCTGACTCTGTGCTCATGTTTAACATCTTTAATTTATTTCTACTAGCAGTTTCAGTTACCAGAAGTTACCACAATTGGTTAAGTTACAGTTGTACACGCGTTATGTGTTGGACTGTGTACAGAGACTTAGTGAAATCTCGTCATTTACCACGAGGAAACCTTTATAAGCCAAATACTATATAGACATATGTCATCTAAACCTTCATAGAACACAGACTTGTTTGTTGTGTCTATACCAGTGTACTTACACTTGCCAAGTTGTGAGTGTATAAGGCAAGCATATCCTAAAGCTGAGTTATAGGAATGCTATACACTTCATATCCTCAGTGGCTGCCATCTGGGCTACACATCAATCACATTTCAGACATCAAGATGAAGAAAGCGCTAATTCTACCTACCTAGCTAAAAGTGATTTTTATCAAGCAGAACATGTAAACTGGATTCAAACCCAGCACCTTCCACCTATTTATTCACTTATTTATTTACTATGAGCTGAACTTAAAAAAATGTCAAAATGTCAAATTATCAAACAGTTTTTTTATCGTTTCTGTCATCACGCTGCCATCTTACAATACTTTTATACATTTTTCATGCAGACCTACAGAGCATTTCCAGGTACCACAGTGCACTGTGTACATGTATGCATCAGTCAGAAGATGTTGAGAAGCTGAACTCACTTGGATAATCTTTAGGATGTACTTTCTCCGACCAGTTTCCATAAAAGGTGAGTCTGTACTTGGCGGTTCCACAGGCACAGCACTCAATGGCAGGAGCTTGTGTAGCTTCACCCTCTACGAGGAGACAGAATGCGACGATGACAGCACAAACAAAATGACACTCGGGTGTAAAAATTTAAGGTTAATCGGGACGCAGGGCCCTGATTAATCCTAAAAAACACATTTCTGGAGTAAACAAACAGACACACCAACGTGCAAGGTTTGATATAAATGCACACCTGCATAAATTACCTGGCAACTGACAATTTGGAATCACCGAGAATGACACAAAATTACATCCCCGGAATAAACCGGTATTAAAATGACACATTAGCTTTAACTCAGGCTTATAAATATTCAGATTTTGCCCAGGACCAATGTTTTGCAAAGGTAGGTCAAGGGGATTTCTTGAATATTTATGAATCACCAAATTATTAAAAAAAGAAAGCCTCACTTGACAACTAAGTTATAGCAGGATGACTCACAAGACCTAACTTACGTCAGCAAATTGAAACAGGGCGGCTTGATTGGCTTGCATAATAGCCTGGAAAATTAGATTTCGGAGAGGTAAGGAGGATTTTATGAAAGTAAAATTCCCCTGAGATTAAGTTTGAGAAACCACTCGTCCAGGCTCTCTTTTTTTATTGTACAATAAATGTGTGCATCAGAGCTGAGAGAGTCCTGACGCCTTATTGTCTCGCAAGAGCGCAGTGTTTATCAGGCTGGCTGTGAGCTTTAGGAAGCTAGAGTGCCATTTTTCTCTGCAATGAAATCACAGGTAGCATGAAAGCAGTGGCTGGGCTCTGCAGCGAAACAGAAAGCAATATTTAAATTCCCATGACATCCAGGATTTGTTGTCCTCACAATTTTCCCCAGCTGGCTTTGTTGGTTTGAGATTTTTTTAAATATAGTATGAAATAAAGGGAGGTAATGTGCTCCAAAGACGGAGGGGGGGTAAACTACACGTAGAGCACAGGACACTAGCAACATGATACGCAATCAAGAATGAAAAGAAAGACTGGATGGGCAGCTGTTATTACCTTTCTCGCACAGTTGAACGGTGAGAGAGCCTTCATCCTGGAAATAGATGACTCTCTTCTGGACAATACTTGCCCTGGAGACACAGAGAGACATGTAGTGAGAAAGGCAAAGAAGCAGAAGAAAAGTGAAAGAAAACAGAGAGAAAGTTTGATTGTGGGAGGAGTGCAATAAGAGTAGTAGATGGTTAATAGGTGACCGAAGTGTTTTTTCCACTACATGATCCATTTAATCTTCAGCGGAAGGGGGAGGGTGATGGGCTCCCCGAGGTTAGACAGGGAGTACACATCTTTTCACAGGAGCAACGTCCTATTCTCCAAACCCCATGATACAGTCATCCTGCTGCAATATGAAATGTATCACAGCAATCATGCCCATGGACATGAAGAAGAGAGAGCAGGAATTACAGTCAGAGAAGGAATATAGATCTTTCCATGGATTTTAGATGAAGCCCGGTTCTAAGTTATGAGCTAATACTGGCTGAAAATGAAACTCCCCCAGTGAAAATAGGCTGTTTTACCAGTACTATTTACATTTCTCTTTAGGAGAAAGGAACTGCATTACTCACACTGCACAGATAAAACTCTGTGTGCTCTGGCACTGCTATTGAATCTCTGAGGAAAAGGACAGGAAAATAGGATGAAGAAATTGTTGGAGGAACACTAAGGCATGATGGTCTTACAACACTTTTGCAATAGATTTGCAACAGTTATATAGAGTTCGAAATCATTCCTATGCTCTTATATATTTAGTACAGCTTTTCATAGATGAAAAATTGACTATCACGAACACCAAGCTGCTGCCATTACATTTGCAAACTACGAGTTAAGACACGTTTTATCCTTGATAAACTTGTTCTTCCCAATAAAACTCGCTAAACTTACTTTTCCAATGTCTTGGTCTCTGGAAGGGCATCTATCTCACACTGGGTGTGTTTTCACACAGCTAAACTATTGGTCTGTGAAATGGTTCAGTGCAGCATAAAAGGACATCTTTGTAGGCAGGAACAGGTCAGAACAGATCAACACATGGTTATGGTTAACGAAGCTCTCACACAACCTGCAAGTGACATTTTAAAGAAACTGTTCTGACCAAGGTGATCATTAACTGGAATAATTCACAAGACCCTTCTAAAGAGCATAACTTGCCAGAAAAAGCCAAAAAAAGATATCAAAAAGTTAAGAAGCATAACTGCTTTATGTAGTTTATTATGAGAGGATAAGAAGGTTGATTATCTCTCCAGACAAACAGATAATTGAATAAACAATGTTTATGTATTATATAAATTTTATTTATAATTAACTAAATCACTATAGTTTTGCTCATCAATGGCTTTACATACATATAATAAATGTACTCGAAGGAACCAGTTGCCAAAAAGAATGAGACACATCATTTAAGACACACTACCCTTGACTTGAGAGGCAAATAAATAAAAAAAATATATATATAATTAGGCATATTGTTGACAACAGGTCATTGTTAACAAGTACAGAGTAATGAATACCAATGTCAAATTTCAAATTGCATTTAAATATTTGATTACAGTAACTCTGATTTTCTTCCTCTGCCAGAAAACCAGAAAATCTTCCTGGTCAAATTTTGAAGGACAGGAAAAAGAATGAGAACTGCCTTGATGATCTTGAGTCCTGTGGCTTTGCAGTGCTTTTTCAGTAATTCATGTTTGTATTGCTTGCACATAAAATAAATCACTGGATTAGTTATAAGTTATAAGCTTCATATTTTTTCTCTGACTAAAAAAACCAGAACGACTACATTTTAATGGAAATTGTGTCGATCGGATGCAGAGGCTTTTAAATTATAAAATGTAATTACTTGCATTAAGTTTGTGGGTCTTTTCTTTAATGTCTGATTTTAGTGTCTTGGTTTTAATATCTGCTCGTTAGGTAGGTATTCAGGTTTCAATTTGGGGATTTGGATTTTTCCCTCTAACCTTTCCACTCGATATCCATAACGTTGACACTAAATGCAGCCATTTTTCATTCCTCTTTCATACATTAAAAAAAAGGTCTAGCAGAAAACGAATGGACAGTATGTTACTGCTTTGCATTAACCTCTTCCTAACCAGGGATAGTTTTGTACTCTCCAGCGAGGCTTCAACAGAGACACAGAGAAGTGGTGCAGAATTTGAGAAAAACAAAAAAAGATTTGTTTTGTGTGTGTTCAAATCCCCCCACAGCCCCACAAATATGATTTTCAAAGGCCAAAAATCACACACATCAAGAACCTCATAAAAGCAACTAGAGATGGACCGATCCGATATTACGTATCGGTATCGGTCCGATACTGACCTAAATTACTGGATCGGATATCGGAGAAAAATAAAAAATGTAATCCGATCCATTAAATATCACGAAAGCACCTCACAAAACTTGCAACACACCGTAACTCACCTCAGAACGTTAGCACGTCGGAGCAGTATGCATCACGTGATAGAGCGGCTGTGGCATGCGGGACCTGTCGGTGGTCTGGATAGCATTTGGAGCTTCGCTAGCAACCCGGCATTTCATCTCCGACAAAGTTATCCCCGAGAGAAGTAAAGCAAGTGTGTAAGTCCATCTCTGAATGTTTGTAAAGCATTCCTGCGTTAAGCTTAACAAGCGACTGCCTCTCCTGCTGCTACTTCAATCATGAAACTGCTTAAATGATCAGCTGATCGGCTTTTCTGTGCGAGTCCGTGTCTCTAGTTTGCTTTTGGCCCACTTTGCACCAGAAAGAGGAAACCAGCGGCTGAACAACAGCAGCACGTTTAAGCTTGATCAGCTGTTGTTAGAATGTATTTATTATTACTTTCTACTCGAGGATCTTTTTCTATGTAGCTGACGCTGGTAACTGTGCAGGGGCGGATCTAACAAAGTTTAGCCAGGGGGGCCGATAGGGCATTAACAGGGAAAAGGGGGCACAAAGACATACTTTTCTTTCTTATTCTCATTTAAAATGTCTAGCTTTTAATAAATAATTATCTGACACCCAAAGTTTTAATTTGATGTAAAATGAATAGAAGTCAATTACTGTATATAGTAACTATTACGTCTAATATATATACCCTAGTAAGCTATAGTACTTTTTCCTTTGGGAAGGTACCATCTGTGCAGTCTGCAATTTTGTTGAAGAAAGATGTTGAATCTATTTAATATTTCTTGAAAAATAATTGATTTCTGTGCATTTTTTTTCACACTGCATCAAATTAAGGTTGATTACGTCGATTAAGCATCATGAGGTGGAGCGTGAGGGGTGGTTCCCTATTTTTTATTTATTTATTTTTGTTGTTGCTGGGAGTTGGAACCCTATTAGTTAGGTTGCTTAATATTTATGCTAAGTACTCTTTAAAATACCAGAATAGGGAGGATGGTGCAGGTTTAAGTTTATTAGATTGATCAGTATTGCTGAACTATGAAATATTTTTTTTTGCATACAGGTATAACAGAATAGCTTTAGTGTAGTTGTTGTTTTAAACTTGAGTATGAACTTATACAAAATGCAGCAAGATATTTAAAAAACAGTTTTGTTGATTAAAAAACATTATATCGGATTCATATCGGTATCGGCAGATATCCAAATTTATGATATCGGTATCGGACATAAAAAAGTGGTATCGTGCCATCTCTAAAAGCAACACATGTTGATTGCATAGATTGTCCTGAGAAAATGAACCAACTTGATTGTGCATTATGGGACTGAAATTATACAAGCTTCCCCCCTACACACGGAGGTAATCAAGCTTCAGTCATGAAGCCTAAGGTTCTGCAGATATTATGCAATTACACAGCATACACCCATTATTATCCTAAATAATGTCTCACAGTAGCAGGAATTTCACAGCGACTCCACCTCATATTGTAGAGAGACATAAACCGAAAGAAAGTGAGCTGAACAACAGTGACGGTGGAGACAGAGGAGGGACGGGCGATATTAAGTAGGAGTTATCGGTTATATTGCTCCTATAAATCTTACACAGGCTAAATGGTGCAATATACCCTGCAACACGGGTTGACTGCCTGGGCATGAAATTGAAAAACAAAAGTGAAATATGCTGACTATTATTTAGGCGCCCTTGACAGATTTAAAGTAAATGTGTTAATAGTTTGACTGGCATTAATTATCAGTTGGTTAAATGTATAAACAACAATATATCTGATAATATGAAAAGATACATTTTAACTTGCCTCCAGCTACACTTTCCTCACTTTATAATATCCTCCCTCTACTAGACGTACATCTTCAGTGCAATCAAGTCTGCATGTTTATTCAATTTAGTTGCAAAATTTTGTCAATTTCAGGCCAGTGCAAGCTCAGAAAAGAGTACTAGAGATGTGTGGGTGGAAACAAGTTGTAACACTGTTGCTGCTTTTCCCGCTGGTCCTAAAAAGGTCAAAGATGACCAAATACAACATTCCAGCAGTGTACAAATAGGGGCTATATGGTAGAATACACACTATAGGCACCGGATGAAAACTGTTGCAACGTATCTGCTGGACAATTTATGCAAAACGCTAAAACTACTGTCGGTAGCTGAATGATGACATTTTTTCAACGTCACCTGTTTAGTTAACACGTGTAGTTCTGCTGTTCTCTGCGTACCACAATTATTAACACGCCTTACAGGCAGGTGGCACAATAGTGTCAGTCTTTGTCATACGTTTTACGTGAATAAAACATTTTAATTTTTTTTAATGGGAGTGACCTTTTAAGTCTGGACTCCTGCAGCAATTATGTTACGGCCTTTCTAATGATCAACAGTCTCTTTCTCCCTTTATGTTGCTGAAGGTTTTTCCTTTCTCTTGTCTTCCATGTTGGGTCTTTGTTCATTCTTGGCTCCCTTTCAGGCTACTTCCAGTTTTATTTTGAAGTTTAGGGCATCCACCTCTTCTTTATTACCTTTCTCTTCCTAGTGCGTTTTTTGTCCGTTCTCTGCAGCCCCATAGGCTGTCTACTGAACTACCTCTTATTTTTGCATTCCCCATTAAGTTTAGTTCAGGCTTCCTATTTGTCATTTCTCTTGTTTTTCTTTGGTTTTTCTTTGTTCTCAGGTTTTTACGTCACCTTTGTGCAGGTTGTGTTCAACACCTTTTGAAATTAGGGGCAGTCTGCCTTCTTCCTTCCGTGTGGCTCATTGAAAGATGATTCTAACACCACACTGGCACTTGTGAATACTGCAGAAGTGAGCATTTCTGTTAGTGAGAAAGTTTTACTTATGGGTTACACATCCGCTGACCTTTAAGCAAAAAAATGAAGAAAAAAAATCACTGATGCACACAGTCTGCATTTTTGCTACAGTTTCCAGCCTTCTATACTCCTGTCTGGCATTTCCTTTTCCTTCATCTCTCTTCTCTTCAGGTTTCTTATTAATCATACTTCTAATGTCTGCTCACTCTTCTTCTGGGAGGCTTTCATTGGCGCTCCCCGCTGAATCTTTGGTATGCTGTTTCGATTCATGTGGGGAGAGCCCCAGGTGGCAAAACCAATACATACAACTGTGCAACTATTCACACAAAAATATCAATTTCACTGCATGATAAATGCTCGATAGAACAATAACAAACAACACAGAAGTAAGGAGAGGAAACTCAACTTAGATGAAAAGATCAAGAATCAATTATCCTGTTCAGTTCTACTCTGAGCATTTATTCAACTATAAGCAAAAACTGTGTATGTGCAGGAAACAATCCAATAAAATGTAAGGCATAAGTTACATAATGATGTATTTATGTTTGCAAATAGGAAGCTGTTAATTGATGAACAAGGATGAGAGCGAATCCATAAAAATATGAATTAACCATTCAGTGCTTGTTCTTTTTTATTAAACGTTTGACGAAACATCGTTTTGTACAAGAGTAATTATGTTACAGTTTGCAGATAAGCGACTATGAATCGCATTGGGTGCACCAGGAATAAATTTTTTATTATATAAGGCTGCATTTGTTGGTTTGTTTAAAGTGGAAGTGAAAGCAAAAAACATGTCTGTAAATTGAGTTCAACTTAGTAATTTAAAGGGTAAGAAAAACGCTGGAGGGCATGTCAAAGTGGGTAAGTTCATTTCATACACTTAACTCCACAACTCTAATGCCATCATTATGTTTTTTGGGGACCTCTGGCCAATTTAAATGCCCATTGTATTAATGAGAAATTAAGTGTTGTTTTTGAGCTGTGTGTTACACGAAGCACATTACAGCGAGGATCGTAACTGAAGACGATCCTTGACTGCACTATGGTGGATCTGGTGAACTCAGGGAATAACCAAAAGGAACTATATAAACCATTTTTTACTATAAATTTCTGAATGGGAATTATTTGAAGTCCATCTAATTGCTGTAGCAGCCTATACCGAAAACTTGTTAATACAAGTCGTTAATACGGGGAGTTATTGTGATGTCAGGATTCACCACTGCCTGCCTGTGGTGCTGGCTAAACACAGGGGGGTCCAAAACCCCATGTGAGGTCAAACAGTCCAGCAGGAATCAGGGACAAGTGTGAAGGTTGAATAAACCCACCAACATGTTTGGGCCTCACAGCAGGCAAAGCAAAAATCAATCTAGAAATGATCAATTTCTTTTTCTATGAATGTATTTGTTTTAGTATTCTGAGAAGCACAACGTTAACAAGAACTGTGTTTTTAAAGGCTGGCCATACTTTAAATAGTCTAGTTTTATAATCAGTGAAAAAGCATTTTCTCTCGTTTCTCAGAGAATCAGGACACAAGAGTTTAAACTCTGCTGTCAAACAGATTCAGTGCAGTCAGACCCGTGCCATCACTGAGCAAGCAGATGAATTGTGGCCTCATCCCCTTCCTGGAGTCCTTCCACTAATGGCTTTGGAATACTGATGGAAAGATCAGGCAGGAGGTCAATGTGAGGTGACAATGTGATGAACAGATGGCCGAAGGGCAGAATTGGAGAGAGGAGGGAGATGTTTAAGTGTAAACCCGATCAACAAAGTGATCAACCCCCCATCTTCCCCCATGCACACTCACTTTCTCTCATCGCTATCCATCTCTCTGTCTAGCTCAGCTCTCGGGGGAAACGTCTCCCAACACTAAAAGATTTTTTTCAGGAGTTCGTAAAGATTAAAGAACAGATTCAGGCTGAGCTCATCAGAGATACAGAAGGACCTTAGTGACCTGGTGTGGAAAACAGACAAACACACACATACACAAACACATATCCTACATCCACAGTTATTAGTATACAGGCTCCTCACTCTATTGAAAGATAAAAGTCCTAACAAGGCAGAAATATGAAAACCTTTCTCCTCAGAGCTCTCTTCATAACATGCAGCAGTTGAGTCTGGATGATGCTTTGAAGATGCGGAAAAGGAGGGGAAATATGGGTGGCTCACCATTATTAAAGTAATCTGATATGATTTGACAGTTTCCCTACAAAAAAAGAAATGCAATCAAGTCATGTTTACTACAGTCTCAAGATATAAACAAAACCCTGTAAAGCCAAGAGTTTTCATCTACTGAGGTTTGAAGATCACTTCGAAACGACGAGTGCTCTAGTGCTGTGAGTTTTCTTTTGATAGTTGATGATAGTTTATGTGGGTAGATTAGGAGCTTTGCTTTTTGGTTCAAAGGATGGAAATATTAGCACCAAAAGAAGAAGACGAAAACCTTAAAAGTTACAGAAACTACGGCTTGCGGCTCAAATAACTACATGTCATACATGAAAAGTTGTAGTGACAGCTTTTTGCTGTGTCAGCGGGGAAAATCACTAAAGCTCACTGAAAAATCATTGCAACATAAAAATTTCAGGGCTGAGAAACAGTTAAAAAAATAACCAAATCAACTTCAAAAGAAACTCAAACCATAATTAAAAATTCAAATTCTATGTAAACCTGGAGCAGTAAGCTTTGTTTGATTTGGGTGTGATGGGCTGTGGGTTCCTTGGACTGTCTCAGAGAGAGCGATGTCTTATTGTCAACAACATCACTGGCTGAAACACTGAACTGAGTAATTCCAGAGATGTGTGAATTAGACCATCAGAAGAGTTGCCGTGGTGACAGGATGTGATGCCTGTGGGTTTGTTGAAAACTCTGGCAATTGGAAGTTTTCTGGCAAATCTCCTTTGTGAAAACAACAGTTGTTCAAGTTTCCAAATCAATGATATTTTGTCGCAACGTGTTTTGCTCTAAGTTGGTGTTGGGAAAATCTTATTTTTATGACATCATGATTATCAGGACTGAGCATGTGGCTCATGTCATCAGCAAATGGTAAAAGTTGATCGGTACAAGCTACGTATATACATATAGCCCTGACTCACTCAGCAATATCATGGTTTTAATTCTTTGAGTAAATAGAATCTGATATTTTATATTAGCCAATTATTCGACCATGAAAGAAATGAAAGCTAGAGGAATAAGCCTGTTATCAAAATATAAGTAAAAGGCAGATCATTCAGTTGCTATAATCTCTTTTTTCCACTGAATTATCAGAAAACAGATAAGGCATGCAGCAAATCAATGCTCGTTTCTCTTCCACTGCATTTCAGACATTAAAGTGATGCATTTTTGCTTTTGAAATATTCTCTTATATTCAAGCTCAAAGTTGGCTATATAACAAAGTTGTTTGGAAAAAGTGTTTCAAATTGATAAGGTTATTTTGGTTGTTTCAAATGTGTTTTTCATTCTTGAAAATCTCATGTAGTTTCCTCCTGTACTTGTGAGCAAAAATGCATTATGAGCACAAAAAAGATGTGGGCTACACAGTTACCTTATTTTTTCCAGCATTTTTATATATAAATCAGAGTCAAGTGCCAAGTCATAACTTTTCTTAGATTTGACCAATTTATATATTGAGCCTGCACACAAAGTTAGAGACACAAGTTTTAGAGGGTTTTGGACGTGTGCAAAGGAGGGATAGTGAATATAGGCCTCCTAATAACAGCAGGATAAGAGGAAGACCAAAAAGAAGATTCATGAACTGAAGGAGGACATGCAGAGCGTTGGTGTGACAGAGGAGGATGCTACAGTTAGGGTGAGATGGAGGCAGATGATCCACTGAGATGATCCCTAAAGGAAGCAGCTGAAAGTAGAAGATATTGATTGAATATGCTTTATTTTTAAAGGGCACGTATTATTCTCCTTCCCAGCGCCATATTTTCATTCGTGAACTCTATTTTTCGATGAATCACAGTTCAAAATAAATGATAATCTCAACAAATAAACTTTATTTTCTTATGTTAGACCTCAACACAGCTCTTCAGTTCATTTTCTGTCTAAAAAAAGTATTTTAGTTTCCTTCCCCAGATCCCTTCAAGCCACATTGAAGGCTTGAAGGGAGGTTGCCCCTTCTAAACAACAGATTTGAACAACAGATGGGTAAGGGTTCTGTCCCTGAGATGAGCATGTGAGGGATGTCCACTCTCACTGACATTATATAAGGTCCAGAGTAGTAAAACCTTACTAACTAGTGACGCTACTGTTCTCATTTATTGCCAATGGATCTTGATTTTTGACATTTCAGAAGATGTCACATGTTCAAAGTAAGCAACTTGCTGTTAAACATAGTGATGTAAGGTACATTTAAAAATTTATTATTTATATTTAACAAAACATCCCTAAATTTAGGGAAATGATAAAAGGGATACCTTTTTGGATTTGAATGTATGAAAGGGTCACAGCCTCTGCAACTGACCACTGACCACAAAGAGAAGTGAGACATTTTAAAGCACACATTGAGTGCAGATCATAGTATGAGCAAGCCTGTAGAAGCTGCTATGTAAAGCTTTTATCCACCCATACATTTCTAACTATAGCTGCTTTCACACTTGCACGGCCGCCCCATACTTTTCTTACATTTCCCAGCAGAGCTTCTCTGCGCTCTCTAACAAGGCAGCACCCTCGCCTAGACCAACAAGAGCATTTTCCATTTGTCAGAATGCATCTGATGGGAAGATGTGTACATGTAGGAAAGGGCCACTTTGGACGATGTCACAGCATAGTTCAGGATGTCCTCGGATTTTGAAATTCTGCACAGCTGTTCTCATATTGTCATCACAGATAAACACGAGTTAGGCCAACACTAAAAAAACAAACAAAAACGCAGCGTTTCCACCAGAGCTAATTCTGCTCAGTGATAAAACAAACTTACTCAACAAACGTTGGCAAAATTAATATTTAAACATTTCCTCTTTTCAGGCGTTCAGACACTGACGATGGTAGACACAGTTTTGTGCTTTATATAACACTAAGTATATAGCGTATACAAATAGTTTATTTATAAAAGTGTTATACTTGTAGTATTAGAGCCAAAGCATTAAAAATAAATACAGTGAAGCTAAATATGCAGTAGAAAATAACGCATACAGTGCCTGTGAGGGGTTTTTACAGCTTGTTTCCCTCAGCCGGAGGCTACACATTGTTTCCAGACAGACAAAAAAGCCAGATGAATGACGACAACTTGACCAGTTGAGGGGGAGGAGGGCAGGCCTGACGGTACACTACCTGCCTCCAGGAGAGAAGTTACACACAGTTGTTGTTAGTTCCACTGCCAGCGAGAGCTGAGCAGGTATAGCACATGATAGAGAGCGCTATTTAAAAGCTGCAGACATGTTCTGCTTGCCAAGAAACCGATGAGCGTGTTTAACAGCCGGCTTCTTTCAGGTGTTCTCAGCTCACACATTCCTTCACTGTGTGAACTTTAGAAAATCGCTTTTTCCAAGAAGCAGCGATGTCAGGTATGGACATAGCAGTCGTGATAACATGAATATTTTCATCATTGCCTAATCAGTACAGTTTTTACTTATCATTTATTATGTAAACTCTCAAAATGTATTATTATATTATTGACTGAGTTTGCTATTACTATCCACGCCACTGTAGCTACTAATGTTTTTATCACGTGAGTCTGTGTGTGTAGTGTGTAACGGGTAAAACTGACCCCGACACTTTGAGCCCCTGTTTTGTGATGGCACGACGTGCATCTGAGGTGTTTAGTCAACAGTGCAATAATATCATTTTAAATTTCCATCACTTATAATAAAACAAAACTAGATGCTGGAATCAGAAAAGTTGTTAATTGTTTAGTTTAGTTATTAATTGATTATTCAAACTGTAATTCATCAATGTTGATTATTATAGGACTGTAGTTACCATAGAAACCGCTAAGATCTGGCAGTTGTTTCACTAAAAGTCAGACGGAAAGGAAGCAAACCTACAGTTCAATCAGGTTAGCTACAGTAGGCACACTCACAACCTCAGACATAATCCCTTACATGCACTACAGCTCAAAACTCTGATGGAGTTTTATAATTGACAGTTTGAGTAACAGACACGATTTTTGTTCTCTTGGGAGTTTCTTTAAAATTAATCTGACAGTCTGACAGACTTTGGACAACAAAATAAAACAAATAAATAATATGTTGTTCAAAAAAATTAGAGGAACACTTTTTAGTCCGAGTATAGTGACAAATCAATTAAATTTCTGGGAATCTGATCGGCTCATTTAGGTAGCAGAGGCTGTTTTTAATCCGTTTCAGCTGTTTTGGTGTTAAATTAAAAACAGGTGCACAAGAGGGGCAACAACGAGACAACCTGCAAAACAGGAGTGGTTTTACAGGTGGAGGACACTGACATTTTTTCCCCTCCTCATCTTTTCTGGAAGGAGGCTGCAGGGAAGACCCAGGACACACTGGAGATCTTTCTAAACCTGTCAGTTTACTGGGTGTTCACTTTCCCAGCAACAAAGCACGCAAAATACAGGAGTGGATGTAATAGCAATTAAGTACACTACAATAAGAACAAAAAAGGCTTCCCAAAAAGTGTTAAACCTAAAGTAACATAATGAGACAGAGCTAAATAAAAGAAGCTCACAGAGAAAGCCTTTTATTTCTTGGTTTGCAGTTAAGACCAAAACAGACAAACAGAACTTGCTTTTGTAACAAACAATTAATATCTCCAAAGCACTGACCCCTGTGTGTTAGTTTCTTCCATGCAATGCAAGTTTTTCTTCTAGCAACCTGTGCGCTGCTGCTCATGTTCGGTGTATAAAACACAAAGCAACTATTCTTATAAAGTTTGAAAGCAGATCTTGCTTTTCACCACTATATTTTTTTTTAATAAGAAGAAATAAAAACCTGCAGCTGATTTTGCAATTTAAAAAAACAAAACAAGACCCTCTTTTTAAATGCTACAGTTGTCACTAACAGCTTTATCACCCCCCCTTGCAAAAAATTATAATTGCAATGATTCCAAAATAGCAGGTGTTGAAGTTGGCATCGAATGAAATACACAATCCCAGAGGCTTTCTCCAGCACTGAAACGACCAGTGGGCTCATACGGGGGGGAAGAAGTACTGGAACGCTCCCAACTGCAGGAAGCTGTATTTGAAAGTGCCTGGAATGAGCCAAGAGACATGTGTTTGACGTTGTGGACGGACAGCATATTTTTTTCTCCAAGCGAGTGAATGCTGAGTGGGATGAAACAGATCGCAAGATAAAGAGAGGCGGAGAGAAGAAGAGCATTCCCACAGTGGGATGAAAATGTGTAGCTTTGCTGTGAAGATTGCTAGAAGAAGTGAAGTTGTGCGGGGTTTTTTTGCCACTCTCAGAATTGGCCAGGGTAAAGCTACATGATTTAAGACAGCTGCCTGTGTTGTCCACTAAAGCGGTGTTTTATAGCGCAAACCTACTGCAAAGTATCTCCTTCCTGGCTGATGTGAATCTGCTCCTCGACACTGTGAAAAGCATCACGGGAAAAACAGAATAGATCCGAACAAAGATAACATGACGGGCACGTTACAACAGCAGAGAGCAGACCGTTAAGAAAGAAGACGAAGTGAGACGAGGAAGGCGAAGATGTTAAATGAAGTAATACTAAATCTCTATCTCGCAGCTGACAGACAAAAGTGACAGAAAAACGAGGTGAATTTGCATAGCAGATGTTCCACTACATAGGGCTAGATTTATTGAACCGGCAGACACCGGGATGGCTATGTGCCATCTGTCATACAGCAAAAGCAGATAAATTAAAAGTAACAGCTGTGAGTATACGGTGGAGGTGAGGGCAAGTTATAGCAACTCGCTCAGTGGAGGAAGAGATGCATGTCAGGGAGGTTATTCCCTTTGGGAAGTCGGATTGAAGAGATGGAAACAAGCGAGAGAGAGAGAGAGAAAGCTAAGAAAAAGAAGGCATACCTGCGGAGAGAAGAGGAGAGAGGCAGACGCCTTCAGAGGTGTGCTCCCTCTGAGTTATCTCAGTTTATCATTTGTATTCTCAAGTTGTCAAAGAGTGGCTCACAGCTACATATTGCCATAAGTCACTGTAGCTGTCTGAGCCCACACATCATTTGTTTTTTCCTCGCACATGGCTTGAATTATACGTCACACTCCATCATGTATTAACGGGAAGAGCTATTTGTTTTCTGAGAATATTAAATTTGTAGAAGCATAAAGTGTAGCCATTGTGCATAACAATCATCCCCTTCGTTCACTAAAATCAGCTTTGTATGTTCCCGCTCTGTTTCTCTCCCATAATTTTCATTAAAATCCAGAAAAACAAGTAGCCTTTAAAAAAAATGGTCTAATAAGAATAAATGCCTTTGATTAGTTTGAATCTCAGAGAGAAACATTTCTTTCCTTTTGTTTCTACACCTGTACATTTTGCTAATGCATTTGTAAAAATGGACATAAAAACAACATTTTACTGACTGATTGCGAACAATAAAAACATTACCCAAAGGCAACGGTCAACCCAGACGGCCAACACTCTCTGCTACACCTCAAAAACTGCTCAGGAATGACTCTAGGAACACAATGAAAAAAACAAAGTTCTTATTGTCGAGCATCAGCTGTGTAGGGATCCACCCTAAAAGCCCCAAGACTGAAAGAGCCAGACCACACTTCATCCTCCAATCAGTGGTGTAAATGTTGTGGCTCATCTGCATATTACACCCCAACCAATATATGCATATGTCGGGTATGCATATATCGATGCATGTTCTTCCTATCATTAGAATTCACATACAGTGCATTTTCTCGCCTTTTTTATTTATTTAAGGAAACACTGTTATCAAAAAAAGAGCTCTTATTTTATGGAGGCTTTAAAATGACTAATAAAAGGCACAACACTGAACAGTTATTGTTCCTCCAGTGCGTGTCTAGACAAAATAATACCTCCTGATACCGTGCACCTTCTTTAGAGTTTCACAGCATTTCTCCTCAGAGTCGCTGGCGCCATTTCACACATGCACATAAAGCTAAGGTCACACACACTCCTGAAATTACACAGAGGTTTAGAGCCCCACCTGCTTCAAACCACAAATTGCCCCCAGTAATCACCATCCATCTCTCCTTTGTAGAGCTGGTCCCTTTACAGAAGCTAATGCGCGCACCAACTAAAGAAACACCTGGCATCAGCTTACTTAATGTGCTGCCTATAACCGATTACGAGTATCTGTAAAAGCAACAATGACCACACCAGTGAACTACATTCACTAACAGGAGAGATTCTGCTTTGCGGTTGTTTTGTGAAGGAAAAGAAAAAGTAAAAAGGGAGTAAAGTGCTCCTGATGTTGTAGAATTATTTAAGATGACACATGGATGTTAATCTGACCTATTCTTATGCTCCTTTCTATTAGATACTGTTGATTTCCAGCAGCATGAAAACCAACTTGCTCAAACTTGCTTGAGTAAAGTTATCTGTCACTTTGACCTTTATGGTTTTGTCACCATGTACAAAAGAAAAAAGAAAAAAAAAAACCCACACACAGACAAAACACTCCTATCAGCTAGCAGTGACTGATTTAAAATCTGCCATCATGGCATTTAAATCCAGACACCTGTGCCTATCACAGTTCAAATAATCTTTCACTATGTGTTATCTTTAAGGTTTGATTTTCCATAAACATGTACTATTCAAGCTTTAACTGGCGTTATCAATCTGAACTTTTAAACCTGTTTTGACGCAAGAAGCAGCTGTTTTTTTTTTTTCTTTTAACTTTACTAAACGTCTCTGTGATGAATAATCGTAAAAGCAAAATTTGATCTGTCATTGTATATTTTACACATGTTTGTATGGGATATTGTATTTGTTTTAAATGTTATATACCTATGTGGTATGTGACTTTTGTTGCTATGATGCCAGGTCTCTCTTGTAAATGAGATTTTTAATCTCAATGAGATTTTTACCTGGATAAATAAAGGATTAATAAATAAAAAAAAAAACTTACTTAAGTATAACACAGCCAGTCCCACTGGGTGGTGCTGTCCATAAGACCTGTATCCTGGTGCGTCTGCGAGGCGTGCTCTCTGTCACCGCGGGAGGACAGTTGGTCATGAACTGTGTCTCGTCTTCATCAATGATCTAGAAAGAAAAGGATGAGCATTCAGTATTAAATGGCTTTGCTTCTGAAAAGGTCACTTTGAACTTTATGGCATCATATAATGTTGGTGTTCCTAAAAATTCCCTGGAAAAAGAGAACCCAGATCAATGCAGGCAAGGGAATTCAAAAACAATATTACAAGCAAGCCTCACAATGCAATACTGCACCTCTATGCTCTGCCAAGTAGCATAGACAATATATCAAACACAGTACACACAATAGCTTATTAGACAATGATTACTTATATTATTTTAGAAGAGCGTGCATTAAAAACCAGAGGCAGGTAGAGTAGCAGCACAGAACAGAGCAGGCATCAGTGACAACAGATTACACTCTTCAAGTTTATTGAAACTGACGAACAATTACACAAAACATAAAATATTCTGTAGGTTTTCAGAATAAAAGAAATGTAGCAGAAATTGATGTTTCAACAAAATGTGAAATAGAAGCAAAACACTTTTGCGTGCTGTCCTTGTATTTAATGACTTTCTGCAGCACATAAGGAGTGAGATTGTGTGCTGGCTTTTCTATTATTATAATAAACTATACAGAGTTAACTGGAAATTTCTATTTGCAACTTTACACAAATTTGGTTTTGGAAACTCTTTCGTAAGCTGGTTAAAAATATTATATAATTCCCCAACAGCTTGTGTCAGAACAAATGACCAAACATCCTCCAGCTTCTGTCTCCTGAGGGGCACCAGGCAGGGGTGCCCACTCTCCCCTTCACTGTTTGCAATTTTTATTGAGCCACTAGCAGCAGCAATTAGACAGGCTACAACAATTAAGGGCATAAAATGTAAGAATGTAGAACATAAAATCAGCCTTTATGCAGATGATGTGTTACTTTTTCTCCAAAACTCACAAACCAATCTCTCTGTGGTAATTGCATTGATAAACTCTTTCTCAAGAGTCTCAGATTATTCAATTAATGTCACGGCGAGTGAGATGAGCCGTATAAAAATAATAAATGAGGATCCAATTGCAGGCAGTAGTGGAGGAGTGAAGGTGGTTTATTGGACACGAAATAAATATAGACAAACAGCAAATGGAGCACGAACTAAACTAGACTGGAGACAACTAAACTACTGAATACAAACCGGAACTCAAACATGAAGCAAGGTGGACGACGGTACAAGATGGTGACGGCAGGGAAACACACAGATGACGCAGGGTGGAAACACAGCTGGGAATAATCAACAAGACGAGACAAAGGTAAAACTGAACACACTCACATGAGACGCAGACCTTCACAATAAAACACTAAACAAAACACACTTTACTAAGACAAAGACAAAGACTAGACAGAGACAGACTTGAAATGACATATGAAACTAAACCCACATCTTAAACCCAGATAAACAGAACATGGAACTCTAATAATAGACATAAACATTACCATAACACGACAAGAGAACAAGAACACAATCCCTGATGCAAACTTAAATCAAAACACAATAAACTCAAAATACTGGGTCCAACGGACCCAGAACCGTGACAATTAACTGGTCAAAATCAACAGTTCTTCCGATTAATTGCTCCTTCCATAATCGTTTTTGTTTTTTTAACATATATTTCTACAGGGCTCTAGACTAACTTTTTGCCATGGGCGTACCGGTACGCCTAACTTTAAAAAGTTAGGCGCCTAACTTTAAAAAGTTAGGCGTACCAGCACCAAAGTTAGGCGCACACAAATTTTATAATAATTTATATAATATAATGTGTTTTTCTGGATACACTGTGCTTTTTTAGCATTCAAAGATTGATGACACCGTGTCAGAGCACTGGCTATGAATTTCAGAAGGATCAGGCCTTAACTTAACAGAAAAGTTAGCAATAGTTCCTTTCTTATTACAGCTACATCCACTTCTGTCGGGCCTAGGCTGCTCACTAGGGCTGGGTATCATCACTGATTTCTATAATCCATTCGATTCCGGTTTTCAAAGTCCCGATTCGATTCAACTTAGCCTCATACAGTCAGAAATATTATAATTCTGATCATTTATCAGTACTGACTTCATCAGAATTGTGAACATCACAGCAGATGCCTTTGTGTTAAAGTAACTGAGAATAAAACACAGAAAAACATGAAGGAGATTTTCCTGGTCTGGCTTTTTATAGCAGATAACCTTAAAATATTCTACAATGTTCTGCATATAAAGTTTAAATTTCTTCAGTATTGAACAACAGAAAAAACAAGCTTTCTTGTCCGAGGTCATTTAAGTGAAAAAAAGAAAAGAAAAAGACAGCAGCCACAGCGCTGTAAACAACAGTAGACTGGTGGGTAATAAGCAAATGAATAATACAGAAAACAGAGATTGGAGATGGGAAACTGTTCTTGAAGTACAGAGAGACATAGGGAGAGAGCTAGCTGTGCATGAAGTGTGATTTTAATAGTCGTGGAAGCAAAACATTTTGGTTGGAGAGACAAAACCTGCAGCTCAGAATCAGCGCAAAAAGACATAATCACAGCGCGGACCGGACGCATCAGAATCGCTAAGCTCCGACAGCGTGTCCATCTGCGGGCCGTCGGGTGAGAAAGCCGAGAAAGACAAAGTTGATTCTGATGAGTCGGTCCGCTCTGTGTTTACGTCTCTGTGTGGAATCCGTGTACCTGCTCTCATTTGCTGTTTGGTTGTTGTTGAAATGGTTTTGTGAGCTTTAATCTGAGAATCTGGAGTTTCTGGCAAAACACAGTTATATTTAAAAGTCGATTCAGGATTTAATGAATTGATATCGCTTTATTCAAGCTACTCACCTCCCACTTCCACCTGCACTTTCAACTGGACCACGGCCAATCAGAGAGGTCCCACCCCTTACTATCTCTGATTGGTTTAGTCCACGATAGGGGCATAATGTGTGTCTGTTGTTGACCACAGGGAAGGTTGCAGATTTTTTTTTTTTTTTTTGCTACCCGAACATTTGGTCGCACAGGTGCAACCAAATATCTTTTTTAGTCGCACCACTAAAAAATTTGGTCGCATTTGCGACCAAATTGGTCGCACTCTAGAGCCCTGTTTCTAGTTAGAGAAATTTAAGAGGCTTATCCCTCAAAACTGTAAATACAAAAAGTTGCACAAAATAGTTTCCCACCACAGGAAATTTATTTTGAGTGTCGCCATAGTTTTATTTTTGAAATACACCAATTTTTATATACTGCAGGCAAAAAGAAAATAAATATTATAATGCAAATTTGCAAAAAAAAAAACAGCATATGCATCAAAATAAACTATTTCCAGCAGTGCAATATGAGTCCTAAGCATCCGAGAAACGACACAGAAAGTCATAAAATCAAACATAACTTTTAAAAACACCAGTACAGGCTCATAAGGCCCTGATGGTAAAAAACTACATTTCTGCAAAATGGCGTCAATTCCGGTTTCCAGGACATGGCGGACATGCAATAGTTCGCGCTGATGGACATAGGAAGTGTTACAAACAGCTGATCAGATCGGCAAAGCGTGTTTCTGGAATATTATGTTTTTGTTGCTGCAAGTGCTTTTTATGCAGTTTTTGCAAAGCTATATATGGAAGGAAACTGTGACTTAGGACAAGCTGATGGCATAACATGTAAGTACAACTCCTCCGGTTTCATATGCAAAAAAAAACTATTGCGCTAGCTTATGTGGTTGCACTGCTACCTGGATTTAAAAATAGTTACGCAAAACGGAGCGTGCCTCCTCCGACCGGCTTTAATCACTACTTTTTAGCCAACAGGCTTCAGTTCATCTCTAGATGGTTAAAACACACCTTCTTAGATGAACCCTGGATAGATGTTGAACAGGCACTATGTAATAATCTAGAGATTTCAGACCTACCATTTACCAGCTCAAACATCAAACAACATGAATGCTTTAAAAGCGTCAACATCAGCTCTTCTCTAACAGCATGGTGGGAGTTTCTAAAAATAACACTGTCAATTTTATTCCGCAACCTAGACATCCACATTACTCATACTCTCATCACACATACATATAGGGGCTTGGGGGTGGGTACATTATACAGCATCCAGAGGATGGTCGGTGTATTCAAACCCCCCTCTGGCGCTGGTGCCCTACCCTTTAATTTTAAATGCATATAGACACTGAGGGTTTTCGGGAGGAGCCGTGCTGCTCTCTGGCAGGAAGCACCATGCCCTCCTGTGTTTTAAATGCACTTTAGAACAGCACGCAGCAACACTACATATGAGCAGGCAGAGGGAGGTTTGGGGTCTTCACTCACCCCCATTCTGTTAACCGTCGGGGCTGGGGGGCTGGGAGGAGGTGCTGGCCGTCGGATTGGGGTCTGGGATGCGGGGCCTCCCTGCTACTGCAGATAAGGAGGCAGTCTGCTTTTCTCCACCACAGAGAAAAGGGTTAAATCTCCTGGGTCCGGGTACCCCCACCCCCAGAGGGACAAACCATACCCGGACGTGGGATATAGAGTATGTTTGGGGAGTGTGAATGTGTGTACAGTGTCTATTTGTGTCTGTCTCCACGTCGGGTGAGTGCCGAGTATTTGTTTGTGTATATAGGGGTGGGAATGCACGTTTGTGTCTGCCTCTGGGCCTGAGGCCCGGTCCTCTCTGGCACAGCTGGCTGCCAGCAGAGCCCGCGGGCACGCCACTGCAACCCCCTCTGGCCTCTGCTCTGGGGCTGCTGGGTGACCTCTCGTTTGGGGCTCTCCTCAGCTCTTCCCAGGAGGGTGGCACGGTTGCCCCTCTGGTGGTCCTCCTTGGGTCCTCGCATTCTGGGGCCTCTGGATGTCTGGGGCCTGGATCTCCTCCATACCTGCTTCATGGCCTGGGGGACGGGGCTATGGCTCCCCACACTCCCTAGCAGATCGTTACACGGAGAAACCTTTTGAATACAAGTGTGCTGATCCACACAGGTGTGCACACAGGTGTACACACGGGTGTTCACAGACACAAACTACACCTTTCTTGGCTGCTGCCTCAAAGCACATTGTGTGCTGTCAATCTTGCGTACTGCACAATAACATGTAATATTTAGTATCTGCTGTTATCTACTGTTAGCTAGTTTATTGTGATGGCTTTGTATTTATTGTATTGCTCTTTTTGTTTGTTTTCTCTTCTGTTCTTTCTTATCTCCATACAGGTTATCCACGTGTTTTGCTTGTGTTTCTTTTTTTTTCTTCCCCACTTTCTCACCGTCTCTTCTCCCCTCTATTTTTCTTTCTCTCCCTCTCTTTCTTTCATTCTTTCTCCCTGTCCTATCCCCCAGTCATGTCTGTCCCATCTGTAACAACCGAAAATAAAATAAAATAAATACATAATTATAATAAAGGTCAATCAAATGGACCAATATGGCAAGGCCATGATGATCCAATTGGTAAATCCGCTTGGCATCTTTCTTGGCCTTCAGGCAACAATTCTGATGGCTAAAGATACAAAACAAAAAAACAAAACTATACTTACAGGACAGCCAGAACACAAGAATACGCTTATAGTATAAGTTGATGCACAGAACGAGAGGTCTCATCTTCATCACACGGCAAGAAAAATGAATTGTTTCATGTATTATATGATGGTGAAAACAGAGTGTAAATTTAGTTTTAATATGATTTGTTTTACCATTTATGCTTAATCTTAAGACAATATCAGAAGCAGTTTTGATGACATTGACAATTGCTGCTTTTTGCTACTCGGAATCACAGAAATGACACCAGTTTGGGCTGAAAGCAAAGTTGTGGGAAAGCAGACAATTTGAGAGTCCCTGAGAGAGGCTTTGGATAATAACAAACTTGTGTATTCATGACATGTCTAGCACAGTCCCTTCGGTACTTGGACCTTGTCAGACATTTTAATAGACTAAACACACACAAAAAACAAAAGCACACATCCACACATGACCTCTGACCTAGTAGCTAGCATTCTACAGCTGCTTCGCCTCAACAATAACAATGACCTAACACCCAGTCCCAAAGTCCTGAGGACAAAAAGAGGGAGACAAGAGTCACAGACTCTCTTCTTCATTGGGTTGAGAGAAAGGCAGAGTTTTTTGACAGAGGAATCTAAACATATATTAAGAATAACGAGGTGGATTCAAAACAGAACATGTACAAGGATGGCGCAAAGATGCAGTCTAGACATGAGGAAAACTCTGCTTAATTTCTGTAACAGTGCTGGTGAACATTTAACATTGAGAGAAAGAGCACAACAGTGCTACAGAGTGTGTGATCCTCCTCATGTTATCAGATTGGTTTGCCTATCAGACAGCACTGCAGTCTGTTTACAATAGAAGCACAATTCACTTTCCACAATGTTTAGGAGTTATTGATGGGAATTTTTGTCCTTTCGTTCAGAAGCTGCATAGACTTCCGAACAGAGGTCAGGATTCTGTGCAGGCCAGTAGAGTTCTTCTAGACTAAACTCACTCATCCATGTCTTTATGGACCTTGTTTTGTGCACTGGTGCGCCGTCCTGTTGGAACAGGAAGGGTCCATCCCCAAACTGTTCACACAAAGTTGGAAGGAGGCGATTTTCCAAACTGTCTAAGTATGCTGAAGCGAGTTCTTAAGAGTTCCTTTCACTTGAACTAGGAGGCTGCTACTTCGTGGCTGAGTTGCTGTCTTTCCACTTTCTTATAATACCACTAACAGTTGAATGTGGAATATTTAGTAGTGAGGAAATTTCATAACTGGGTTATAAAAGGTATCATCCTATCTGCCGGAATTCACTGAGCTCCTGAGAGCGACCAATTCTTTTACAAATGTTTGTAGAAGCAGTCTGCATGCCTAATCACTTCCACTGGGACACCAGAATTCAATCATTTGGGTGGGTGAGTCAATACTTTTGGCATATAGTGTACATTATAGGTTAAAACATATCCCATGCATATTTAAGACAGTTACGTCTTAACCCAACCCAAAACAAGTCAAGATAGATATTTCAGATTGTCAAAGTGAACACAGGGAAGACCCAGTCCAAATTTAGGTAAGGAAAAAGCACCTGGGTCAAGAAAGTTAATTTCCATGTCAAGACAGAATTTTCAGGCCAAGGTCAACTGTAACTCATAATGGCAGTTCTCGACTGCTCTCTGTCTGAAGAGTGAGTGAACTTGCTAACTCTGCAGAGTAAAGTGAAGACTGCCTTCAGATACTTAATTTGCATGTAAATGCACATGCTCTAATTATAAGGGGAACTTGTCCCTGCTTGCCTTCTACTTTAGTGGTGTAAGTGAAAACAAGATGCTAAAATCATAGTTGGACAAAGGATGGCTGTGGTGCTACCCGAGATCTATGTCAGAAAGACAAGAATACAGTTTTCTCATTTCTAAATGTGAATCTTCAAGTTGACTTTAAAGGTTGATCCACAGAAATGACATCATTCACTGTTTCTCAAGTTGGAAACTGTAGCACTTTAACTTCATTTTATCCAGGCTGAAATACAACTTTCAGAGCATTTAATATCCAGCATGACTACCTTGCAAACTTTTCAAAACACTCATTCCACCATTGATCTATTCAGCGTTTACACTGCATAATGAGCCTTTTATTATGGCCTAAAGAACAGATCAAAAATGAATGCATCACAGCAGTGCTTATTTTCAGAACAGTGCTGTCATGTTGACCCAGCGCTTTACTCAGCATCACGGTCATGTCTTGTTTTGTTTTTTTTATTTAATACTTAAAAAAAAAAATTAATTCTAACCAGACAGTTTGTTAAGTTGATGCTTTTAACTGTTTGTAAAACATATATATAATCAGCCAATCACATGGCAGCAACTCTGTACATTGAAGGGGAAGAAAGGTGATTTAAGTGACTTTGAACATCGTTGGTCTCAGACAGACTTCTCTGAGTATTTGAGTATTTCAGAAACTACTGACATACTGAGATTTTCCCATGCTACCATTTCTAGAGTTTACAGAGAACAGTCTGAAAAGGAGAAAATGCCCAGTGACTGCAGGTCTTTAGGCTAAAATACCTTCACGATGTTAGAGGTCAGGAGAATGGTCAAACTGCTTTACGCTGATAGGAAGGCAACAGTAAGACAAATAAACCCTGGTTACAGATGAGTTATACAGAAGACCATCTCTGCATGCACAACACATCAAATCTTGAAGCAGACGAACTACAGCGTTGGATGCCACGCCTGTCGGGTAAAAACAGGATACTGAGGCTACAATTTGAAAAAGCTGACCAGATTTGGACAACAAAAAATTGGAAACATTTTGCCTGGTATGATGAGCCTCAAGTTCTGCTGCCACATTTGGATTGTAAGGTCAAAAATTGACATAAATAACATAAAACCGTGGCTCCATCCTGCCCTGTATTAACAGTTCTGGCCGGAGGTGATGCTCAGTTGGTAACCCTTGTACCAGATGAGCATTGTTTAAAGATGACAGTATTGTTGTTGACCATGTGCATCCTTTTATGATCACAGTGTGCCCATCACCTGATTGCTACGTCCAGCGTGATAATATGCCATGTAACAAAGTCCAAACCTGATAAAGAACAGTTGGGACTGGTGGACCAGCAGATTCACATCATGGTAATGGAGTTGAAAAACATGCAGCAACTGTGGGATACGATCATGTCAATATGAAGTGCTATGCTAAAAAAGGGCAAGTCCCAAGTCTGGAAAAGGACACAGTTAAGAGAGATAAATGAAATGCCACTTCAAGATAATCTAATGTTAGAAGTCAAGAAGGTTAAGGTCACAAGTAAAGACTCCAGTCTGAAACACTGGCTTTAAAGTCACTGCACGAAAAACAGTCTGAAGACAGGCGAGTCTTAAATTAAGACAAGTATGCAAATCTGCAACTGCACTAATCGCAGTGAGGCTTTAAGTCCAGACAATAAAATCCCCATTACGGACAGCCTTGTAGAAGAACAACTACTTACACAGTGGTGATATTTCTGTCATGACTATTCTGTAAACAGTAAAGCTACTAAAAAAGTCAGACACATTGAATGTTCAACCCATATTGTTCAATCACCCAAAATGTGCAAGCAATGGAAAGACCCTGAAAGAACGAGTGAAGGCGTGTGAGAAGACTCGCAAAGCAGCATTTATTTTCACTGCACACCCCGATGTCTACGAGTGTCCACGCCACGGTTTGTCTGTCTCAATCTCGCTCTCTCAATCTCTTGCTCCATGTTGAGACAGTAAACACAGATGCTTCAGAGTCCCTGCACAAGCAAACGCAGAACTGTGCTTACACACACACACACACACACACACAAAACAAAGAGACAGAGAGCTCAAGACAGACAATGCAAACCCACGATCCCCAGAGAAATCTGACAATAAGAGTGATATTAGTGTGCAATGCTATGCGTGTTGGCGTTTTTTTTGGTTTCGGTTGGTGTGTGCACAGACTTTGCAAGTTAGTAATTAAATGCAAAGCAGTTACAAAGGAATGAATACAGTTAAAACATTTGGGACTTGAGTGCAAAGATAAAACTTTTCAGAGGAAAAACATAAGCAGACAGAAAGATAGATTGAAATGTCACGTCAACACTTGAAGACGAGCTTATTTCAGAAAGTAACAAAGTTCTCTTGTCTTGATGAAGACCTTGGAGGCACCGACATTTTGCATTTTGCCTTGAGCTTTCCATCAATCAAAGCTGTGCTATTACTGCAGAACACCGCCGAGATCTTGGGGCTATCACCAATATTGCATCATATTACATTTTTTGTCTGAGCCACCCAACCAAGGGAGAAGTGTCACACATCCAAACAGCTACTCTGTAAAAGAAAAAGAAAAAAATCAGACATATGTGTGTGTGTGTGTGGCTCTATTTCCTAGCAAATGGAGCCAATTCTGTGGCTTTTGGCATTCAATTGCACAAAATAGCGCTGAAAAAGAGGGAGTGCATTGTTCATTGGGTCTATTTCATATAAAAAAAAAGCCCCAAAGCTCTTTTTAAAATCTCCTTCTTTTACAGTGATATCCACATTTATAGAGCACTAATGGTTTGCGGGGGTCATTTCAGAGAAACTCTTAAAACCGTTTTGCTGTCACAAAGATCAGACCAAAGAGTCTTCATCTCTTGTTTGTGTTCATGCACACTAGAAATGGTCTGCCAGGTTTTTTATGAAGTCTCAAATGATTTGCTTCCTGCCCTTCTTTCAGTTTGTTGTGTTCTCTTTTCTCACATTATTGACATGTGGTGATAAAAGCGCTGAAAACATCAGACAAGTCTGTCACCTTGACAAAACAGCATATTTAGGGGGCACACTTAATGACTGACCCACAGTAAAAAGACTTTGTATGACAGAAAACTGTTTTTAACCTGTTTCTCAAACTTAATTATATAGTCACTGACTTTTCGATCTCTACAAATATACATTTGCATATCAATGTGCAGAATCTGTAGGCAGCAGGCAAAATCCCGGTACTGCAAGCTTTCTGGGTACTCTCTATATGAAATCATGGGCCTTAATGCAACCACAAAAACCCTTGGCTTTAATATCACAGTAGATTTTGAAGAATGTATTTGCATTGTTACAGTCAGGCTGTAAACAATGACCGGCACACAAACAGGAAGTCTTGACCTGGATGCTTTGATGATGTTAGATATCAAATATCTGAATATGTGATAGTTACACAGGAAGACTCATTGCTTCTGGTGACAGCACTCAGTGACAAGTCATCAGATGATAACCAATGGGTTACCAGATTGCTGGCTTCGCTTCCATGGTAACCAGCTGTTTCATTCTGTGTATGCGTGAATCTGGAGAAGTTAAAACCAACAAAAATAACTAAATAAATACATTTAAAAACAGAACATTAGACTTTTTCAGTAAGTTACCTTTATCTATCAGTCAGTAAGCAGCTGACCTTAGTTTTAGTCAAACAAAATCTCTGGTACAATGAACATTAAGCATATATAAACAGTTCAAATGGGAGGAACATAAAAGGTGAATAACTGTATGAAAGGTTACTGGTTTATTCCAAATGGCAGAAAGCCTCGCCTAGAGTCCACGGTAGCAATTTAACTTGAATAATACCTTATCCAGTCATTTTTCTAACAGATAAACATGTTTAATATGCATATTCATTGGGTCCCTTTGTGTATGTATGCATGTGCCTGTCTTCCAACCTCTTTTGGCCCACAGAGATTGTTTAGGCTATTGCCAGCACGAAACAGCATGAACAAACTATACAGGCTCCTGCACAGACCCAAAGTGAGTCACAGAGAGTGGAGACCACTGCAGTCACCCTTGATCACTTTTTCCTTCCAAACACTAAAAATGAAGTGATGATAATTTCCGTGACAGCAAACAGTGGCAATTAGTTTTTCCTCCATCCATCCATCCATTCGCTTCCGCTTATCCTTTTTCAGGGTCGCGGGGGGCGCTGGAGCCTATCCCAGCTGTCATAGGGCGAAAGGCGGGGTACACCCTGGACAGGTCGCCAGTCTGTCGCAGGGCTAAAGTTTTTCCTTTTGCAAGTAATTTTGCCTGAGCTATTATTCCAGTAATGTAGATTAAACCACAATTTCACACAATACTGTGTTATTAGGAATTTGTCAAGTGGGAGGAAATCTTTGGATCCTAATTTGGTCTTCATTTTTGGAGCTTCGTTGTGCTATTTTTTGCACACAACTTCCCAGCGATCGACCGTCAGTCAAACAGTGTAATTAGTATAATGTCAGAGGGCGAAACTTTACTTCAAAAGAAGAAGAAGAGTTTAATTGCAAGACCTGGTACCTCTATTTTGTGTTCCATCAAACAAGCTATTCACTGGTTGTTTTGCAGTGGTGTTGCTGCAGTAGTGTTTTCTATTACTGGTTTTGGGGTCCAATATGTTTTTCTGGTTTATCAGCAAATAAAATTTCAAAAACAACCAATGTATCAATAAGGAAATATTACCAGTTTGGTAATTGCTTATAACAAAAATCTAAGCATGAGCACATAATATTTTGATTTAGGTAATAAAAATAAAAAAATAGCGCTTTGGGTGTGCATATGTTAGAGGACAGTGATGTATGTTTTTTCTCTTTTAGGCTACTTTTCTCTTGTATTGTATCCTGAACACTGAAATATCCATCACAAAGCTTCTAATATGAAGTGTTTTTGATGTTTGAACCTGTTTGAATAACATCGTTCACTAAATGTAATTTGGGAGTTTGTAGAAACATTAGTGGATCTCCTGTTTGTTGCCCATAGCTGGCTGTGAATCAGATTATTGCCTTTGATTTTAATACATACCTGCAGCATTACACACCATCCATAAACAAAGAGTGATATGTGCATTTGCAATAAAATCTTTTACGCCGGATGGATCAGAATCTGAAGGTAAATAATCCTGTGTTCTCTACGTTTTAAACATGTCAGCTGTTAAACAGACTCCATATTTATTTGTCGGGAACGTTTGTAATAATGCAGACACACTCTTGATGAATCCTATGTTCCATGTGAGCTGTCAGTTTTCATCTTCAGAATAGCCGCAGGACCCATACAGTCCCATCAACGGCTGACTGTTAGCACTGTTGCCTCTCAGTAATGGCTCATTGGTCGTGGGTCCAAATCTAGGCTGGGTCCTTTCTGTATGTTCAGCTTCCTCCCAAAGACATGCATGAGGGTTAGGTTAGCTGGTGAGTCTAAATGGTTGTCTGCCAATATGAGCCCTGCAACATATGGTGCCTTTGCAGGGTATACCCCGCCTTCCTCTTAGTGCTTAAAATCTGATACTTTGTTACTTTTAATTTTACCAAATAATAATATGTGCCTGTGTTTTCAGTAGATTAGCTGCCCCCTCATCAGGGCTGCTTGTTGGTGACACATCAGATTTGTGCATTTCTTGATCGATGACATTAGTCATTGAAATGAACTGACACATCTTAAAATTTTCAATTATCTGTTGTGCATTGTAAGTCCGACTCCTGGCAATGCCATCTCTAGTTGTTCTTATAAGAGTGATGGTTGTGAGGAACCAAGTATGAGATCAGTTCTTTTTTTTTGAAGATTAACCTACTGGGAACCAGTTTTCTGTTGTTTAAGTTTAATCAGTGATGGAGCTGTAATTACTTATGCCAAATAAATATTTCCTGCAGACAGATATTTAAAATTCACATTCATTGCAGCAGAATAAAGTTATCAGACACCAAAGTGCAGCAAATGCTCTTGCTCAGTATTTGGGTATTGCTTGAATAACCATAATGTTAGATTAAACTGCGATGCAGATTTGCATAACGATCATTTATTTATATGTTTTGGATGGCTATAAAATGCCCTAAAATGATATGTCACCTACTTCTGAGAATTCATTTTGTCAGACACTCGAAGAGCTAGAACTGAATCCCCAAAGAATCAAAGAGGCCTGTACTCATTGTCTTGATGCATAATGTATTTAATAAGTCTTAATCAGAGCAGCGCGCATTATTTATGCAAACCTCAAGCATCTGAAGCAACCAGCTTGCCAGGCATAATAAATAGAAGTTGTGTAAACTCTTGGAAGTTCCTTGAAGTCAATAAGCACACAGTTGTCCTTGTAATCTTCTGCCCATCAGAAAACAGAGACGGGCTGTTAGAGGCGGTGCTTGGGCTTTGGGTGCTAACAGAAGCAATAATTACTGCAGGATTACTTTAGAGGGTGATTACACTACATATCAGGTCACCATCATTCCAACCCTGCACACATCCTTCACACCCTTTTCTTTATAGCTCTCCAAGTTCTACTTGGCTTGTGTAATTGCCTCTGTCTCAAGCCTATGGCTTTAAACGGATTGAGTTTGTTTATCCCCAGCTAAACTCAGAACCCCGGATAATCTGTGCAAGAAAAAAAGAAGAAGATAATATCTCCCGTCTGCTCAACGCTTCGCTTATCCAAACAAGCTCCGTTTGTCTCCCTGAGCAATAACACGTTGCTGGCCTAGATAAATATGACCCACGTCCCACAGTAACACAAGGAGGGCTGGGAAAAACACACACGCAGTCCCACTCTTATACCCGTATGCCCATTCAGCGCATGTATAAGCACAAAGGCACACATTTCAGAGCAGACAATGAGTGCCGGGTGAGTGCGATACCGAGTCTCCCTCACAGATGCACACTGGCAGCACATGTTCTCCAAGGTCTGACACATTAAGGCAGAAGTCTTTTAATGGTAGTAATGGGGACAAAGAGAAGATTATTGCTTAAGCAAAAAAACTATGAGCAGCAGCTCTCAGTTGTGGTGTTTTAGTGAAGCAGCAGGCGGGCACATTCCAGGACAGCTGCCAGAGACAACGGAGCACCGGAGAGCAAGGAGAGAGAACAGCCATACAGGGAAACACAACTGTGTTCATTTGGCTTCTCTTTCTATGCGCAATAACAATCATGACTTTGCAGAACTAGCAGCATAATTAACTTGAGGAAAATAAAGTTTCAGGCATTGTTGTGCATAACTCATTTCAAGTATTATTATGTAAACCTCAATGATAAAGAGAAGCCTGGCTTGATGGATTTAGGTCATTTAGATAAAAAGCCAGACTCACTGTCATGCTGCATCTTCTCTTATCGACCCACTATTATAAAATGGGACACAAAGGACAGCGTATTTAATGAATGAAGTCATCTTAATAACTTGTTTCTGTTACCAAGTGAATCCAAAGTAAAGTTTGCATTTCGATAATCAAGTGAACTATGCTAGGTATCCGTTTTTCAACCCCCACATTAACTTTTCAGAACTTTTCCAAACCAAGCAGTCTTGACAAGGTTTTGACAAGAGCTTATCTCATTGGTCCTTAATCATTTCCCACATTTTTGGGAAAAGTGGAAATCACAACTGTCAATTAAAGAACAAAGAGAATCTGATGGATTCTACCAATATGTATCAAACAGATTGCAAAGGCAGATTGTCAACTTTAATTCAGTTCAAGCTCAGCCCACACTGTTCCAGTTTCTGCTCTCTGCCTACTCCCTGGTATCAGCTTCACTCCAGACTCTGCTGGGACTCTAAGGTTGAGACAGGGAGGTGCAAGGAGCAGAAATCACACAGAAGTTTGAACTGTTTAAACCAAAAAGCTAGTTAGCTGAACTGCATGACTGCCCAGCTGAATTAGATGTCACCGAATGTCCTTCATCTGAATTCAGACAAAACCAAGGTCCTATTGGGAGCGACCAAACAATGTGGGGTGTTTCTGGAATCTTTGTTTTCCTACAGTGAGCTAGAAAGAAAAATCCACATTTATAAAGTTTACTTTTTCTGCCTTAAGAGGTTTTCACAACACTTTCATCCTCAAGAACTCAATTTTTCAGACCAGCACACAGCTAGTTTCAACAGTTGGTGTTTTTCTCTTTCGTGTTCAATGTTTTTAATGGATGACTTTTTTGGGGGTGTGTGTTGTTGTTTATCCTCTGGCTGCTGTTTGTCATTTATTATTTGCAAAGAATGTTCATTAAAAATGTTCTTGTTTGAGAAGTTGGAGAACAAACCTAGAGGCAACTCTGCTGCAGGAGGCAAAGACAGGCATGTGAGACTTCACACTATATAGAATTACCAGAGCAAAAGCAGCCCAGTAAATGAACCAATGAACCAGTAAACAAATATATTAAGTATCAGTTCAATCTCTCCCTCTCTTTTAGTCTCTGCGGGCAGAACAAATGACTGTGAATTAACAATTCACCTGAAGAATGTTGGAAAAAACGGATATTTCAGCAAAGCCTGGACATTTTTATGCATTTCTTTAAAAAGATGCTTTAAAAGAAAACTAATGTCACAACATGGATTTATTTAAAAGTACATTTAAAGTTTGTCTATAAAAAATATAGAAATACAAATGGAATAATGTTCAGAATCACCTGTGTTTGGGACCCACCACAGTGTGCAGTGTGCAACCAAGAACCCAGGTTGCATGTGGGGGATGAACTGATAAGTGAAATTTTTATGTCTAGGTTTAATTATTTGTATTTTTTAGCACCTTGAAGTGCATCTGCAGTATAAGAAATAAAGGTGTTTTTTTTCTTCTCTTGAATCCTTTTGTCAGGGCCAGCCCCACTGATGGGGTGCAGAAACACCGCAGGTGAGGCTTGGACAAACAGGTGGAAAATATAAAGTAAAGGTAAGGTGAAGGATTTTTTTTCTTAGAAAATAAACAGGCAAGGATTTCCTGACCGTTATTCAAGTAAAGTTCAACTTGAAACCGTCTTTTGTTGTTGTTTGATGTGAACTTTTTTGGGTGTTGAAGTGAGGCAAGCTGGAAAAAGTGAGTGTCTTTAAATGAAGAACGGCAAATACGGCTCGTTTCAGACAAAGAGTGAACTAAGGGGCTGCACCAAGATGCTAACCCCAACTCGTCGCGGCAGATGGCCCCGCCCCTCCCTGAGCCTGGTTCTGCCAAAGGTTTCTTCCCACTGTCGCCAAAGTGCTTGCTCATAGGGGGTCATATGATTGCTTTACAATATAAAGCGCCTTGAGGCGACTGTTGTTGTGATTTGACACTGTATAAATAAAATTGTATTTAATTTAATTATATCCCAATTCATAAGAATTATTTTGGATTGTGATTCATGCAAAGCTACTGAGATAGCAGACAGCGTTAAGATTATTATAACAATCCTAAACACTGTATTTAGCTGAAGCATTATGTAGCCCTTAGTGATGTTTAGGAAGTTTAAAGACTGCCTCGCATACATCCATCTTTATTAGCACATTTGGTCGCCTGTGTCGCTGATTTGCTTATTCATTGCAATGACAAATGTTAATGTACAATAAAGCTGTCAGTAAATACTAGAAATTCAATCACAGAAACAAAATTTTCCAAAAAAATGCATTTGAATGTGAAACTTAAATACATTTTTAAAAAGAGCACAACCAACAGACCTCTGTTTTCCAAGTTCAACAGAATGAGAAGCTGGGATTCCACCAGAGAAGCTGTTAGACCCACCTCTGTAGGGGGGTTAACAACCGATAGCCCACCATAAGGCATACTGTGTGTGTCAAAACCAGAACAACATAGGTCAAGCTTTTGCTGACTCAGTTTTCATATACACCGTTGCCAGAGCAGAGAAAGCGGTGACTGATTCAGCGTACCATAATTGGTAGTGGATGAATATCAGCGGAACAAGTTAAGGCAAACTGTGTTAAGTCATAGCACTTGCCTGAAACTTACTGTTTTAATTTTACTTGTGAAGGTCTTTAGTTCTACTAACTTTCGAGGCTCTTTCAGCCTGTTAGGCTGCATAAATAACAGTTAAAGGCTGTAGTAATCTAATTACATACATGAGCTAGTTTGTCAGCTTGTGCCTAAAAAACAGAAAACTCTCTGGTGATTAGGCCTGATGGGCAGATGGAGGCGGTGGTGGTGGAGTGGTCAGGAGTCACAATATTCTAATGGTTTGATTTTGTAGTGTGAAACCAGCAGCAGGAATAAGCATCGCACCACCCACATACTTGTTTTCATTTCAGTCACCGTCTGATAGCAGCTCAAAAAAAAGCCACTTTTAAAAACATTGCTCTCCTTGTGGTCAAACTCTCCTCGGGGTGTCTTTAATTAGTGTGTTTTGAAGTAAATAAGACAAATGCTGAAAAAAAGAGAGAGAAGTCGTTCCGCACAGTGTTACGGATTTAAGATAACTGCTTCAAACGTGGGAAAGTTCATTAATGATTGGCTGTCCAGATTCCAACTTTCACTCTTTCTACTGGGATCATTGGGTTTCCACTAAGCTGTTTAACCAAAGCCATGGAGGTCCAGCAAACACAGATGTTCCTAGCATGATTGAAATGGAAGCTTGTGGTTTAGGACAAAGAGATTGATAAATAACTGACACTCACTGGCTAAAACAAGTGGTTAAACCTTCTCAGTCCTCTCTTTAAACCCATGGTTACATGAAAGCGGCCTCTCGCTCATGTTTGGTAAGAGTCTGGTTAGGATCAGCATGTTGAAACACAGCTACAGATGTGTGTTCCTGTTTACACTGAGCAGGAGGTAATTGAGGAAGTCTGGCCCTCTCTTCAGGAGCTCTCTGCCGCTCAGTGGGAGTTGTGTTACTACTGAACCAAACATTTCACATCTCGCTCTCTTAACTCTTCTTGTTTATCTCTTTTCTCTCCGTCCCTATATGCCTCTTTCTCTCCTCCTCTGCCTTCCCCTTCTTCCGCTGAAAGAAATATCTGCTATTTAGCAGGGAATGATGCCATGTCTGCCTCACCCTGAAAGAGCTGCACCAAAGCGGTAGCAAGAATCTCTTTCTTTTTCCACCACAACAGCTTTCTAGCTTCATCCAGGGAAGCTGTGTTGCATCTGTCAGCAATACCTCCTTTAACCTCCGTACCAGAAGACAGCAGGGAGCAGCTAAGTCGACTCCCATGTGCATTAAAGCATACAAATGAGTTCATCTTTTGGGAACTTTCCCAAGGAGCAAAGAGCACATTCGGTATGCAGCGATCCCACCTCCTTCCTCCTTCTCTCCACACCTGCTTAGCCTTACCTGGAACTGGCCGGTGTAGTCGTCATCTGTGGTGCCCTCTCTGCCCTCTTTCAGTGCGATGAGAGTGAAGCCTCTGAAATAAGCAGGGCTGGTTGCCAGGAGGACCACTGTAAAAGATGTGTGCATAGAAACTCAACAATAACACAAAAGAGGTGTTTACATTGTTACATCAGGGTCTTGCTGTTACAGAGGGTCACCCAGGGAAACATGTAAAAGCAGCACTCCTTTGAGTATTGGACTGATGTGGAAGAGTGAGGGATATAAATACTAGTTTAGCATCTCACAGCAGAATAAAAGAAGACTATAAAACTATAAATCTTTTTGGAGTTTTGTGTGGGGAACAGGCGATAAAATTTCACCCACATGAGATGTGGGTGAAATTTTATTTGGCTCAGCCTTACCTTGACTTTCATACTATTTGTCTTAAATTTGCTCCTGGCGCTGAGGAGAAGTGTCAATATTATCAGCTTTATCTGTTTGGTTTTTTTAGTCAACTTATTTCCTACTTAAGCACCATGAAGGCTGGGGGATATTTCTTCTTTGGTGGTGTCCTTCATAGGACCCTGATAGCTGATTAAAATTTAGACATGGATTGCTGAAATGTGGTGTCACAGCCAAAAACATTGCATGATCAGGGGTATGATCACAGCAGGGAGATTTTAAAACAAGGTGACCTTTTTTTTCTTTTCTTTTTTTACAATCCGTGTTTTAAATGCCTGCAGCAAAACTGCAGCACATCAGGTCACATCCAACACTCTTCCACTGGACTCATTTCAATTTTTAGAAAAAAAAGAAGCTTTGTACTTAAAACATGCCAGTGAATTGTGATTACAATTGATTAGTGATTCTTCTAAACTCATCAACAATCTCTGTGCCACAGGCCAAAGAGGCCTTTTTTGAAACGTGCTCATATTCATCTGATAGGAGGAGTTTAAATTTGTAGGGGTCAGCTTAATTGGAGCCAGATCTGTGTGAGTCTTCCTGTGGATACTTGTATGTTAGTGTGTGTTTGCGTCCATTTCCTGGCAACGAGAGAAGAGGAAGTGAATATAGGTCAGACATTATAACTCTAAGTATCCTTATCAAACCAGTACTCTCCCAGAAGGGGCCAGAGGAAGCAGACTGGGTTTGGAAAATTGCGTCCTTCAGGCTACAATTTTCTAATAAAATGTGATTGCTGTGGTTATTACCTTGATGCCAGTGAGAACATGTGATTACACATAGTTGTGGTTTTGGAAGTGAAACACAGCAGAAATTGAAAAGTACACGTGCCTCTGTTTCAACTTGGCAAACAATCCACTTGCTAAATTTTCTGAGGATTGCGCGCTAATTGCGCAAAGTGTCAAAACAAGCCAACTCTACCTCTGTAAGTGCTGCCAGGCCGGTAGGTATCCGGGTCTCCCTCCACTCTGAGCCTGAACTCATGGTGCCCATCCCTCCGGGTCCCGTGGGTCTGCGCCCGGAGGATCCGCCCGCAGTACCCGTCCGACCTCCCTCCGAAGGGCTCCTCCACGAACGCGATGGCGTTGCACACAAAACTCGAGACGAAATAGTACTGCAAAAGCAGCAGATGCAGATACATCCCCATCTCGGAACTGCAGCCCGGAGATGGAGCGTACGCTGGCAGTTCAATCAAAACAATACACAACCCAGCAGGGGAAAGGCGAAACAGCGGACAGAAGAACAGTTCCTGCCCCCTCCCCCGGGAACTCCCACTGAACTACGGCAGCGTCACAGTCAGTGGTAAAGGTGAAGAGAAGGAGACGAGTCCATCCTGAAGTGAGGAGAGCGCGCGTCTGGGGCGCACCACTGTAAAGCGGTCCTGAGAGGGGAGAGTGAATGAAGAGCTGCTGCCGCTGCTGCTGTTCCTAAATCAGTCAGTGGTGCTGATAGAGAGACTGAAAGCAGACTTGAAGGACTTGAGGGAAAGTCCAAACGGTAGCTTAATGAGGACCGTTTACCTCCCACCCTCCTTCCTCCGTTCGCCTGAAATACGCACAGTAACACTCAGTCTGTGTGGTTCTCGTGGGGGAAATTACAAATGTTTTGCCTGGTGGTCTAATGTAAAAACTGATTTTAAACACTCTTAAAGACACCAGGAAGTCGTTACAACCGTAAAAGTCTAGTTACTTGCAAAGTGAAGCAGGAACAGACCTGTGAGTCTTTTTCCTGAAATGCTATGCGCATTTTATCCACATTGGCCCAATGTGAGCGATATCATTTGCTTCTTTCATGTACTTTGTGTATTTGTCCATTTGCCTGTAGTTTAATATGAATGACACATGTGACACATAAACACAACATTAAAGTCTCTGAAGCTTGACCGTCAGACAACAATGAACCGTAAAAATGCGTAAGTGATCGTTTCAATTGCGTCATTCTCATAATAATTTATTTCACTGTTTTATTCCATCTTTCCCCCTCACACATCTAGTTCGTGTAAAGCACCAATTCATCTCCCCTTGCATCTACAAACACACTAACCACAACCGCTTTCTAATTATTTATGGAAGCCAGTCAGTTAAACCGGGAGGCAGCTTGTTCCGTCCAGCAGGTGACGCCAAAGTATCTTTGCGCCTTAAGCTACTTGGTAAACTTGTCACTCTTCTCATCACCGCACTTTTCTTCCATCTCGTCAAGTTTTATTATAGTATGGAGAAAAGTATGAGGGATTATGGAAATGCGGCGGGGTGTGGGTTTTAGGGCTCATATTAAATGTGTAGTTTGGACTCAGCTGAAGCAAGAAGTTTAAGTTAGATGATATTTTGATCCATTTCCCTTTTTTTAAATTTATCTTGTTCCTTTATGACATTTTACAGCCCTCATTTTATTCTGTCTGACATATAAAGCAACTCTGAGTAACTTTAATTTCTGCTTTTATTTAACCGATATCATCAATGACAGCTTTTTGGGAGAACAAATGTACGCGTGGGTGTGTGTTTAAATAATAGATGACACACAGAATTGAGCTGGACAAAATAAACTTGTACTGAACTTGCATGCAATTATAATTGACATGTTGTATCTGCATGCCAAATATGTGTGCATGTGTTCATACCTAGGGAGTATTACCTAACTCAGAGTAGAGCTGGAAATAGTTAAATTAAACGGTATTGCCTGTGATAGAGCCCATCTGGAGGTACTCTGCTTTATAAGCTATCTGACGGATGTCTGACGTCTGTAGCAAAGCTTTGACCAAGATGTGGAGTCCGAACAACTCATCAGCCTCTCAGAATGAAAACAGCCTGCTTGTATGCTAGCCAGAAACATTCCTGCAGTGAAACAAAGCTTTTCAGGAGAGAGTATTGGTGTAAAATGTCCTAGTCTGGTCCTCTGGAACATGTTTTTCTTAATACTGTAGAATAGCAAGAAGCAGTTTAATCTCATTAAGTATTTACATTAAATGTGGTTATGCAAGTTTTACCAGTGAAGTCAGAAGAATTCAGCAGAGTAGTAGTATGAAATGAGTTCCTTTGTCTCCTGACTATAAGTTAATACGAGAGTGTAAAATATCTCCTTTGTGTAAAAAGTCCTGTAGCCACTGCATCTGTCTTGTCTAGTCAATCTGCCTGCCTAAATAAGACTTGCATGAAGGTAATAAGGTTCTAATGCAGGAAGTATAGGCCAAAAGGGTGTATTAAATATGAAAATTGCACTGATCTTAGAGTGTGGAAGTCATTTCCTCTAATGGACCATAAAGATTCTAAAAAAGCTCTTGATATCATGCTCAAGTGTGTAATAGAATTTCTAATCATTTTACAAAGCCCTTTTTTTCTGCACATAGAAAGCATTTTCTTTATTTAATTCAATTCATTTCAATTGTATTTATATAGCACTAAATCCCAACAGTTGCCTCAGGGCGCTTTATAGTGTAAAGAAAAGGACCTACAATAATCCAAAAAAAACTAGAGAAAACCCCCCCAAATCATTTGACCCCCTGTGACAAAGCGTATTGGCGACAGTGGGAAGGAAAAACTCCCTTTAAACAGGAAGAAACCTCAGGCAGAACAGGCTCAGAGAGGTTCAGCCGTCTGCCGCAATTGGTTGGGGTGAAGGGAAGAAGATAGGACAAAGACACGCTGTGGAAGAGAGCCAGATAAATAATGACCAACGATTAAATGCAGATCGGTATATAAACACACATTTCTCCCACTGAAAACACTATGTCCAGATGAACAGAATCAACCTTTTGGGATAAACACATAGTGAGTGAACAAAAAAGGTGAGTAAAAAAGAAACACTGATTGCATTATAGGATGCCTCTTGCAGCCTAGGCCCAATGCAGCGTAAGTAAGGGAAGAATCTCTAAATTTACAAATATCAATAAGGAAAGTTGTAAGCCTAATATTAAAAGTTGAGAAGGTGTCTCCTGAATCCAAACTGGGAGCTGGTCCCACAGAAAACAGGTCTGGAAGCTGAAGGCTCTGCCTCCCATGTAGGAACCACAAGTAAAACAACAGTCTGAGAGCAAAGTACTGGACTAGGGTGATACAGTACAATTTAGGATAAGATGGGGCCTGATTATTCAAGACTTTGTATGTGATGAGAAGAGTTTTAAAACTGTATTTGACAGGGAGTCAATGAAGAGGAACCTCTCTTTCTAGTCCCTGTCAGTACTCTTCCAGAAGGATTTTGAATCAACTGAAGGCTTTTCAGGGAGCTTTTAGGACATCCTGATAAAAAATGAATTACAGTAGTCCAGCCTAGAAGCAATAAATAGATGATGATTATCTAATTTTAGAGATGGTGCACAAATGGAAGAAAGCAGTCCTACATGTCTGATCAAAAACAACTCCAAGATTCCTCACAGTGCTGCTGACGGCCAACCCAATGCCATCCAGAGTAAGAATGTTGTTAAATACCTAATTTCTAAGATTTTTTGGGCCGAGTACAATAACCTCAGTTTTATCTGAATTTAGAAGCAGGTCCATGTCTTTATGTCTTTCAGACATTCCTGTAGTTGAGCTAGTTGGTGTGTGTTATCTGGTTTCATGCATAGATAAAGTTGAGTGTCATCTGCATAGCAGTGAAAATGTATTCTTCTGATGATACTGCCTAAGGGAAACATGTATAATGTAAACAGAATTGGTCCTAGCACTGAACCCTGTGGAACACCATAATTAACCTTATTGTGTGAAGAGGACTCTCCATTTACATGAACAAACTGGAATTTATTAGATAGATATGATGCAGCGCACTGAATACCTACAGTATGCTCTCGCTGTGATAAAATATGGTCAGCAGAATCAAACGCTGCACTGAGGTTTTAGCAGGACGAGGAAAGAGATGAGTCCACTGTCAGAAGCCACAAGAAGATAATTTATAACCTTCACTAGTGCCATTTATGTCTGTGAGATGGTTATGAGTAATTTAAAAAAAAATTATTTGTGATGAAATTCATAAAGTCATTACTCGTTATGATTAAAGAAATTCTTGGCTCAACATAGCTCTGAGTTTTTGCAAGCCTCATTACAGTGATGAAGAATAACCCAGGATTCTTATTTCCTTCAATCAGGGATGAATAACAAGAGGTTCTGGCTTCACAGAGGGTATTTTTGTAGAGCAACAAACTATGTTTCCAGTCTAAATGAAAATCTTCTAAATTTGTGAGATGCCATTTACTCTCCAGCTTATGAGTTATCTGCTTTAAGGTCCACATTTGAGAGTTATACCACATCAAGTACTTCTGATTCAAGGCTTTCTTTTTCAGCAGACCCACAGTATCCAGAGTCGTATAGAGTGAAGATGTACAACTATTACCAAGATAATTGACCTCTGTATGAGTAGGACTCAGGGAGCTGCTCTGCACTGCACATGCAGGTGCAGAAAGGGCAGGTGAAGAGGCTATGCTGCTAGCGAGTCAGCTACAGTGAATCCCTAAATACCGTGAATATAATTAGTAGGTGATTCAACACAGAGTGTGCTTTGGATAAAGCGTGTGAAGATTACACCGCGAAATAAGACAGTATCTGAAAGTTTTAATTAAATGGGCTCCAGAGCTAAGCTGCACAAGCACAGCACTTAATTACTGTCATGGATTGACAGCAATTATTTAATTTATTTAATTTATGTGTGTCTAATTGAAATGTGATGCTTTTGTTTGACAGATACTTAATATTGAATAACCTGGGAAGGATGGAGACTATGTATCTAAATGTAAAAAAGTTTAAAAACCTTCTTTAATATTTTATACTGGAAAATGTCTAAAACAAACCTCACTAAAATCCTAAAAAGCATTGTGACATTATTTAATGATTGCTGTCATTAAGCAACAATTTAGGGTTAAAAGCTTTGCTTTTAAATTAAACTCCGATGCAATTTGATCTTTTCAGATTATATGATGACTTGCCCCACTATAATGTAGGACACAGGCTTTCCACATTGAAACCGTGGATGGCTGGGATCCAGATAGGCATCAGAGACAAATGAGATCTATTTATCAAATTAAAATACTTGATGAAATCCAGTGTATCTACTACTGAAAGCAAATTGAAAAAAGTTGAATTAAGTAAAAAAAAAACAACCCTCAAAGCTGAGGACTATGGGCTTCTCTTGTATAAAGTTAGTTGAAATGTCATTTGTAACCTCTTGGCCTCAAGGCCAAGCAGCAAAATCTGTTATCTCAGCTCTCTTGGAGAGGCATTCATCATTGTGTCATGATGTCTTTAATAAGGATAGAACACTGTAGAGTGCAGGCACACACACACACACACACACACACACACACACACACACACACACACACACCATCAGCACCACCAAAGCACTGACAAGTGATCACTGATCGTATCACTGCACAGATAAAAGAAGATCAAACAGGTACGATCAGACTCAATGAAACATAATTACGACAGACAGTGTGTTTGTGTGTTTTACCCAGTATGTATGGAACTATACATGTGTAGTGGAAATATACAGCAGGGCAGCACGGTGGCACGGTGGTTAGCACTGTTGCTGCACAGCAAGAAGGTCCTGAGTTCAATTCCACCATCAGGCCGGGGTCTTTCTGTGTGGAGTTTGCATGTTCTCCCCGTGTTTGCGTGGGTTCTCTCTGGGTACTCCGGCTTCCTCCCACCGTCCAAAGACATGCAGTTTGTGGGGATAGGTTAATTGGATAATCCAAATTGCCACTAGGTGTGAATGTGAGTGTGAATGGTTGTCTGTCCTTGTGTGTTAGCCCTGCGACAGACTGGCGACCTGTCCAGGGTGTACCCCGCCTCTCGCCCTATGACAGCTGGGATGGGCTCCAGCACCCCCCACGACCCTGAAAAGGATAAGCGGTAGCGAATGGATGGATGTACTTTCTGAGGCTGTTTTCCACTGATGCTGCACTACAGAGAACATCACATTAAGAAAAATAATGATTTTGTGTAATGCTAAAGTGATTTCTGCATCTCCTTCATTGTGGGACAGCGTCAGGCTTAAATGCTTTGATTGAATATCATGTATAAATGCATCAGTTTTGAAGTTTACAACCTTTACAAGCTTACAGATTTTGTAAGGCATTCTTCCCCAGCCTCATTTGTGGCACCAATGTTGCTTTTTGTTGGGATACCCATCCATTATCTGTTCTAACCCAGAATTTCCCAAATATGAGATAAAGCATTTCTCCTCTTGCAGCAGATAGTACCTGATACTGTTGCGGTTGTTACTGTTGTTTTTGTTTTGTTTTTTTTTTGGGGGGGGGGGGGGGGGGGCATCAACTGATGCACCAAAACACCCTCTTTTATGAGGGCACCACTTAGGCTCAAGCAAAAAGTCTGGGTTAAAATAAAAACCTAATAACCAATCATGATACCTATTATCTCTGGTTTTGCCAGGTCTGCTAAAGAAAGCTGCACCGAACATGCTTTGTAGCACAAAATTGCTTTCATGTTAGTTGACATGTATTTGGTTCTTTTTTATTGTGGTTTGTGTTTTTTGGACAACAATCAGATGGTCTATTTGCTGAATGTAGACATCGTGTGACACCCACCGTGTATCAGACACAATCCACTAAACAGTCTTGCCACCTCCGATTAAAACCCAAGTTCTTCAGCTTCCTTAGCATCATGTTAGCATTACCGAATGATGTATTTGGCAATGGAACAGTTGGCATCCCTGCTCCAGCTAAACCCATAAGAAGGGTCACTTTTGCAACACAAGTGGACTTACTGTATTTCATAACTACTGGTCTAGCTAACCAAGCTGACCAGGTTGAGGTGTATTATTTGTATTAATGTTCACCAAAGGAGGGGTCTTAATTGTAGACTTTGACTATTTACCTCCTTAAATGTATTCTTGACTTTTATTTATTTTAGAGCTCTGTCATTATCTGCTTTAGCTTTCTTTCATGGTCTTCCAGGCCATTAATCAGTTGTCCAAACTGCAGGTATATTTGCAAGAGAATCATTAAATATACCAGTCAGGGCATTGAAATCCCACCACAGCAAACTTTAAGGAGAACGTCAAAAAAAAAACCTAAACCTGCAGCAGTGGATGTAGCTACAGTCTGTGGACATAAGCAAATGATCATTTGCATGTAGATTAATTCGACAAATATTTCAAGCAATGTCCACTGTTGTGATTAGTCGTATGCATAATACAAACTGCAGCGCAGGATTCTGACTGATTGGTTTCATAAATAGGATTGAAAGAAAATAAAATGGAAATTGTTTGGAGATGACTGCCTGTCCAAAAGCAAACAAGTTTGAATTCATGATATTCATGTGGAATTGTGGAAGATGATGATAGGCCAGTGACATACCAGTCTGTTCTACCAGAAACAGGGACACACACAGTCCTATATTAGAGTCTGCTTCTTTTCTCTCACTTCTCACTGGATTGCAGCAGTTTGGGCCCAGTGAAAATCACTGCTCTGAAACGGCTGATGGCTATGCAACAGTGTGTCTGCCAACAAATTATAGGGGCTGAACATCTATTATAAGATGTCAATCAGCCACACTTATTCAAAAATATTTTAATGTCTGAAAAGTAATTTCCACGTGCTCATGTTAAATCATTCATCACAAATGGTGAAGATAAAACGGCGTGAAAGAACATATATGGAGATGACTTTCATGCGGACCCCATGCGTGGACATCTCTGTTCCGTTTCCAAACCCTCGGCGCCCTGACACTCACCACAAATATCTGGTTCTGTCAATCAAATTTAACAAGCTATAGATGGAGGAAGCAGTGATGGGGTGGAGGAAGGTGGGGGAGGAAATGTGCTGGTGACTGCCCTCAAAATGAGAGGAAAAAGGAAAAAGACCAAGAAACAGATTCAAAGGAGTGACTTAAAGTAACCACAGGCTAGAGAAGCACGTAATGACTCGGGCTTATATTCATCCTGTGTTTACCCAGCCAAAGGCTTCACCTCAGGTTGCCCAAGCCTTCTGATGGCCTATTAATGACTGCCGTGAGAAAAATACAACATAGTTAAGTCTTTTAATTGTGTTGGAATAGATGTTGAGAGTGGGCATGAAAAAATAATAACTTAGTTCACAGAATTAATAAGAACAAAAATCTCTTTCAAATGTAGATTGAACAGTATGAAATCCACAACACTACTGCCAGATAGAATAATTGAGATGGCATTTGGAGACGGAGCAAGTGATCAACTTTCAGTTCTTTCTGCTGCCCCTTTACCAGCAACCAATTTATTTTTCTATCAAATTACTACTGACTGCATGCAATTATTTGTGTTTCTGTTCTGCCTCACCAGCCTGGTCCATTGATCTTGGGTTGAGCTGTTCATACTTTAATTTTGTCAAGGCAAAACGAAGCTAGCAAACAGTCATGCGTTGTTGTGATCATTTGTATTCAGGGCCTCAGAGGTTCAGTCCATAATGGGTTTGCTTAGTCATCATTATCACTGCTAGCTTTAAAAGTTTGGACCAATTGTTTGTTTTTTTTCTTGGATAAATTAATTTCCTACCAGCTGCAGATTTAGTGAATGGTGCTATTCATTAAATGTTACAATGCTAACAATGTAACAATGTAAAAGGCTGAATTCAGTGAACATTATGGATCCAGTTTCCTAGAATTTAGCCACACTCTAAGCCCTCCAAAACATATCCCGCCTCATCTCTTTTTTTAACACTTTAAAATCAAAACTTATTAAATCCATTAAATAGGGTTTGAATCTAGGTATTTAAACCAAAAAACTTACCATGGAAATGAGTTTATTGACCTTTAAAACCAGTGTAAAAATGGCTACTTTTTTTTTATACAACTGGAATCATAGTCAATACAAAAATACAAATTTATGCACATACAGTGCTGTGAAAAAGGATTTGCTGCCATACATTTTTTTTAATAATAAAAATGATGATTATTATTGTATATTTGGGAAGCAATCCTACTTAGACTCCTCTGTGGTTATGGCAGGCCGTGTCTAAAGCCCTGTGATATTGTTCTCGAGGCTGACTGGCACTTGCAGTGTGTTTCTGCAAAAAGTGGATCACCTCATTGACAAATCTCATTCATCATTTCTTTCTGTGCTGGGTCACTTTCGTCAGGACTGTTTCACTGGCCTTAGTGATTGCTGAACTCTGAATACAGCACAGCCGTGTCTGGAACATTGCTTTGACTTTTTCATTCACTGCTTCTGGTGAGCTTTCACATCATAACAAAAAGTCAGACAGCTGAATCGCAGGCCATAAAAATGTTCTTTTGCCCCCTTTGATAATTTTTTCTTCATCATTCTCCACTTCCCCTCTCATCCTCCTCCGTTTGACAGCCTCTCTTCCACTGTGTTCTTAATCTTTCTTTTCTTTAAAAATATTATATTGTTTTCAAAAGGCCATCTGTAGCCCCTTCAGCCAGACTAATGATCTTCTTTAGACGGCTCTTAGGCTGATTAGCAGCATGCCAAAAATACAATCAGGAGAAGAAAATACGCAGAATGCCATGAAACATCTTTTATCGAGTTGAGGTGAATTACTGAACTAATCATTTTATGATGATAACATTTAAGTTGAAATCACATTGTTTTATAAAATTAGTTAATATGATTTTCAGAAACTGTATCATGGAACAACATGTAGACTGTCATTCAATGAATTCAACACAAATCAATTTAACTTTAATGTGAGGTCCAAATCCAGCTGCCGACAACATCAGGAAAGAGCCAGTGAAGACCGAGAAGCACTAAATGCATAAGGAACAACTGAAACAGATGACGTGGTCCCTCGTGTGTGTGTGTGTGTGTTGAATTACCTCATCCCAGGAGTCGGTGTGGCCTTCTGAACTCTAGCTAATGCACCTGTTTGTCATTACACTTATCTGCTTTATGTAACCCCTGCTTTCTTCACCATTCATCACCAGATTGTTGAGTTGCTCAGCTGGTAGAATAGCCCAGACTGCTTTTTGTTTTCTAAAATTACATACCCAGCCTATCCTTCTTGTCAAGCAAGTGTTCTCGGTGGGTCTGGAAACCTATCTATCTTCTACCTTCTGAAGAGACTTACCTGAGAGCACAGCTAAACAAAGAATGTGGTTAAAACGAACAGTACCTGTGAGGTCAGCTAATCAGAGAAGGGGATTTTTGAAACTTTGGATACATAATAGCAGGCCTCTGGAGAAACTCACCTGTGAACTAAAGCTATCAATGCAATATTTTTATCATGTAGCGAGCAGGTAGTGGACCCAAATGCAGAACGCAGGACTTGGAAGTGGAACACATAATCAAGCCTTTATTGCTGGGTGTTTAAATAAGTGCAAAATGATCCATTGGAAAAGCTGACTGGGGGATATAAACTCCTAGGGAACACAGGGAAACTTGGGAAGCACAAGCAAGAGAAAAGACAGCAAACAGTAACTACGGGAACCACGGAGCAGACAAGCACACAGTAATGAGGGAGAACATGACAATGAGCAGAAGGTGACACAGACAATAAACAAGATAACGAGGGCAGTGGAAACAGGTAGGAATACAGCTGAGACTCAAAACAAGACAGAAGGAAAACTAAACAGAAAGTACATAAGATGAAGGACTAACAAAATAAAACAGGAAGTAACTAAGCACGAACTCACAGACAGACGAAAACATGATAAGAAATGGAAACAGATGGGAAGCTAACAAAAACGAGGGATAGAATGGAAATACAACCTTAACTGAAAATAGAACCCAGATAAATAAAACTAGAAACACAAACACAGAAGAAAACTAAAGATATCAAGAACAAAGGGAAAAACAGAGAAATTACAGCAAACATGACACAAACGGAAACAAGACAAAACAAAGAGATGGGATCAGAACTGACACGAGAACACAAGGGAGGCAAAAATACATAAAAAATAAAATGAACCACTGAATAGAAGCAGATGAGAAACAAGACCCAGGAATGTCAATATGAAGAGAAATCAGGAAATGCTGAAATTAGACAAATCTCTAAACACTGGGTTCTAAACTGCTAATTAAAGCTGTTAACCTTTTCCAGTACGTGAGTTTGAGTAACAGAACATAGTATACAGAGGACATGCTCTTTTTTTCTTAGTGTTGCCCAAACACCATTCATTTACTTTTCATTATTAAATTTCCTGTGTGTGTTTGATGATCAGTGAAAACGTGCTCAGTGAGGCTCACAGGCACTGTATATGCTAAAGAAGAGGGATCAGATTTTCATGGCTATATTAGGACTATATGTGGTCCAAAAAGATGCTTATCTTGGGTTTAATTTGGTTAAAATATGACAGACTAGTAACTATGAAAGCAGCAAGTGCAGTGGACATGTGATATCAAGGTCTGGAAACGAAATAAGACTCAATTGAAGCAGTTGAAGCTTTGTTTTGTTCATCTGACTGTTAATTGTTAAAATGTTTCCCACCTGGATCAAACACAGTCTGGATATTTCTTCTGTTACAACACTGAGATTGAAGTGCAGAAGAAGCTCAAACTGTGCTTTTTATCTACAGTAACCTCCTAACCATAAATGCACTGCAGTATTTTCACTGCTTGGTTTTTTGTTTTGTTTTTTTACCTTCCTGAATTTTCTTCAATTCACCCCAAACCAAAATCTCGGACAATGACAAAAAAGCAAATCCTTTTGATGTTAAAGAGGCCTGCTGTTGCAGCTCAGGACCATAATGACTATTTCAGACTGCATTTGTGGCCAACATACTCGAGCATATTGAATGAACTTTTGATCTCTCTGCCATGTGCAATAATAGAATGAGTATAGAATGATTGAAGGTAAAAAATTAAGCTGTTCATCATGTGGGTCACTGCCTCTGGTGGTCTTTTTACCGTGGATTTGTCTACTGCAGGGTTCATCCAGAGGAATCTCACACGAATATATAACTGGAAAAGTTCATGACATCTTTTCTTGTTCCTGAAAACTGAAACCCTGAACAAACAGATCTCAGCTAAAAATAAAGTATACCTTACACACACACACACACACACACACACACACACACACACACACACACACACACACACACACACACACGCTAGAATTGCTGTCCTGCACACATCTCACTTAAAATGAATGCCAGCTTGTAATTCTTTCTGCTCAGTCATGATTTTATTTTGTATATTTCCTGCAAGAATGCATATAAGGATTTTGCTACAAACAGCACATAATTGGTTTCAGGATTCAAGGTAATGTTTGTCGCAGTTCACTTAAAGGTTTCACAATCCATTGTTTTGGGAATAGCAGAAATTTCCTCCACCTGGTTTGGATCATTGCATGATGAATGGGCAGAAAAATTACTTGCAAAATCTTGTTATAAGACAGAAAACAAAAAAAAAAAAGGGGGGGGGGGGGACTGTTAGAATATCTCTGATGAACTGCTGTACTCTTGTAAACTCCTAGCACAACAAACTTTGTTCACCAAGTAGTTTTTTTCCCATCAATAATAAGTATTTCATTTTGTTTTGTTACTTTAACTGATCAAGCACACACATCCATACATATGCAATAATACTAAGTGCAATAATCCTTTCTGTCATCGTTGTATTTTTACTCAGTTGTATATAATATTCGTATTTGTATTCTATTTTTATCTTATTGTATATTTATTTTATTTTATTCTACTGTATATAGTATTTTATTTTATTCTATTCTGTACAGTTGTGTACTGTATTTATTCTTATTGTATTCTAATTTTTGCCTCATAACTTTTGCACTGTCCACTTCCTGCTGTGACAAAACAAATTTCCCACGTGTGGGACTAATAAAGGTTATCTTATCTTATCTTATCTTATCTTACACGAGCGGAGCCAGGGACATCATCCTGAGCGTCTGATGCTTGAAAAGAATTCAGGAAAAGGCATGATAGCGTCACACAGTTGTTCCCGATTTGTTGACTGCACACCCATGATGTGACTCTCCTGTTCCAGCACATCCCAAAGGTGCTCTGTTGGATTGAGATCTGGTTACTATCCATCCATCCATCCATTCGCTTCTCCTTTTCAGGGTCACGGGGGGCGCTGGAGCCTATCCCAGCTGTCATAGGGCGAGAGGCGGGGTACACCCTGGACAGGTCGCCAGTCTGTCGCAGGGCTAACACACAGGGACAGACAACCATTCACACTGACATTCACTCGCACATTCACACCTAGTGACAATTTAGATTAATCAATTAACCTATCCCCACAAGCTGCATGTCTTTGGACGGTGGGAGGAAGCCGGAGTACCCGGAGAGAACCCACGCAAACACGGGGAGAACATGCAAACTCCACACAGAAAGACCCCGGCCTGATGGAGGAATTGAACTCAGGACCTTCTTGCTGTGCGGCAACAGTGCTAACCACCGTGCCACCGTGCTGCCAGATCTGGTTACTAATGATAAAAATTAAAAATTCACACTTTACTTTTGCTTTGTAAAGATGGTCACATTGTCCTTCTGGAAGCAGGACAACGTGCAGAAGATGCTCACTAGACTGGGTTTAAACCTAATTTTGTTTTGATAATTATTTTCCAAGTATTTAGACTCCTATTTAAGTATTTAATGGGGCAAATAAATGCAAAATATATATCTTTAAGTACCTAAAGTAAACTTCAAAGTCGCCAAAGAATAGCCTAACTATTCTTTAATAAGTTTGTGTCTTCCATGAAAAGCATGGAAATACTTCAGGTTAAACCTAGGGTTAACCTACTAGTCAGCTATGTGAATACATAAACATTTTCCAAATCAAGGACAGATAAGGGTAATGGGCAGGGTTTTGGTTCTGAGTAAGATTCTGTAGCTCTTGCTGTGTGTGAAAAAAATTTAATGCATACAATCAAATCAGAAATCAGAATACTTTATTCATCCCGAGGGAAATTAGGGGTTACAGCAGGCAGCACGCTAATGGCGCATGCGCACTCACAAAGGAACCTTCTGACCAACTTTACACAAACATCACATTGGGGAGACATGTCAGAAAGGTAGGCTGATAGGAAAAAACAATGAAAATACACTACATGAGGTAAGAGGAGGAGAAAAAAAAACTCCACTCAGACTGAGCTCCTGGTGGGAGAACAGTTTGATAACAGAAAAAACACCTCAGCACAAAAGCACATGACTATCAATACACCATAGAAACACGAGACAAGCAACAGGGGCGGGTAAAGGGTAAGAGAGAGCCGGCGTAGACAGCGCATCCGGTCCTGCAGCATCTGCGCTGGTCCAGTTGACATGGTCATGGTCCTCAGGCAGAAAAGGATGGAGTCCCCACTCCGGGTCAAGGACGAGACCCTGCCCCAAGTGGAGGAGTTTAAGTATCTCCGGGTCTTGTTCACGAGTGATGGGAGAAGGGAGCGGGGGATCGACAGACGGATTGGTGCAGCAGCTGCAGTGATGCGGACGCTGTACCGTTCTGTTGTGGTGAAGATAGAGCTGAATGTAAAAGCGAAGCTCTCAATTTACCAGTCGATCTACGTCCCTACCCTAACCTATGGTCACGACCTGTGGGTAGTGACCGACAGAACAAGATTGCGAATACAAGCGGCAGAAATGGGCTTCCTCCGAAGGGTGGCTGGCCTCTCCCTTAGAGATAGGGTGAGAAGTTCGGCAATTCGGGACGGGCTCAGAGTAGAGAAGCTGCTCCTCCACATTGAAAGGAGCCAGTTGAGGTGGTTCGGGCATCTGACAAGGATTTGTTTTAGGGGTTTTTTTTGCAATTTTATTTCTAATTTTATATGAAAAAGGTTATCACATTATTTTATTCCCTTTAACATCATGCTGTGGCTCATGACAGATTTTTGTCCATCAACATCTTGAATGTGGTGTGGCCATTCATAAAAATTAGAAAGCGCAGACTCAGAGAATGGTAACTCTGGTTATTGATTATCCCCAGTGGACAATTTTACCATGATATCTAACACCTGCACCTTTTCTTTCATCGGGAGCCACATACAAACATGTAGATGATGTGGTCTGTTTAGTGACCTTATGATTAGGGATGGGTATCGTTTAGGTTTTATCCGATATCGGTGCCAAACCGGTACTTTTGAAACGGTGCCGGTGCTTAAACGGTGGTCGAAACGGTGCTTAAAGAATGGAGAACACAAACTTTGTCCAAAAACCTCTTATGTTTTTATTTTTAGAAGTCTCTTTTTTTCTGCAAAATGATAACCAAGTTAGCCTTTTCTGTTGATACAACATACCTCATTTGGTTGGAACTGGTGCTTAAACAATGGAAAACACAAACTTTGTCCTAAAACCTCTCATGTTTAGCTGGGTTTTTTTTGTAAAAAGACAACAACGTTAGCCTTTTCTGCAGCTCTATATGGCGTTATTTTTGTGCCACTATTCTGAGCGCACATAAAAAACAAATTGCAGATGCAAGTGTTGCATTTTGAGGAGAAATTTATTTTGAGCGAAGAAAAGCTGAATTTGAGTGAACAAAATTCATTGCTGCGTGCAAAAAATGTATTTCAGTGTTTGCTATTATCCACACACACACAATAGCAGCCTCTCTTGCTCAGTTTTTTGCACTTGCACTCGCTCGCAATGTGTTGCTCACGCTCTCAACATTTCTGCCCGTGCATGCTCAACTCTTTCTGTACACCGTTATATTTGTGCCACAAAACCAACCAATCACAGACTTGGATGCAAAAATATTTGATTGGCTGTTCTGGTCTCCAATCAGCTCAAAATGACAAAATGCAATATCCCAGAATCCATTTCGACCAAAGCTCAAACAAGGCAGTGGTGGAGAAACACAGAGTGGTGGAGTTTGAAATATTACTCTTTCTGGGTCACAAAATAAACTTTTAAGATATTTTCATGCTAGAATGGTGCTGTGTAAACTTCTAATATCTGCTCGATTCATCAAGACATCACATATTTGCAAAAGTGCTCTAATGTTTTCGGAGATGCCTGTTACCCACCAGCTGACCAGGTGGTCACTCGGATTAAACAGGTGTTGCAGGTGTTTTTCTTTTTGCAGGTGTTTTTCTTTTTGCAGTGTTTTTCTTTTTGCAGCATTTTTCTTTTTGCAAGTGTTTTCTGAAGTTGCAGTCCGTTTGGCCTCTCAGGGCCACCGTATGTTTCACTTTAAATTTGTTTAAAAGGAAAAAGCTGAAAATTTAAATAGTTAAAAGTTGAAATGTGAATAGTTGGTTTTTGTATTATATGATTTATTTATTAAATTTTATGTGGAGTGAATAAATAAAAGTATATTTATGGTGGCCCCTAGAGACAAAGCACGTACAAACTTCAAAACACGTACAAACCCTGAAGCACGTAAAAACTCCAAAACACGTACAAAAGACAGCAGAAGTGCTCCAGGATGCTGGGCGCAGTGTTGAGCTTTTGTTGCCTAGTAGCTAAACAACCCAGCAAGTACCAACGACTGGATTTGGTGTGTGGTAGTAACAGGTAAATGAACATTTTTTTTTAAATTGTTTGAATATATATGAGTGCTTGTGTATAAATACACAAACAATACACATATGCTTTCAATTGTTTAATTTAAGTGATCTAGGTAGCTCTGTTTTGGAAGTTCAGTTAACGCTAGCAATGTGTTTTGGAGTTTTTACGTGCTTTTTGTCTCTAGTGGCCACTGCATATATTTATATATAAATATATATAAATAAAACCACTTTTTTTTTTACATTAGTAATTCCTTTTGTGCATAATTTTATATTGTTGTTAATAATAAATTAATTAAAGCAACAAAATAACATGAAGAGCCGGTTCGGAGCTGAAAGAGCCGGCTCTTTTTAGTGAGCCAAGCCAAAAGAGCCGGTTCTCTAAAAAGAGCCGGTTCTCTAAAAAAAGCCGGAAATCCCATCACTACTGTGAAGTACAGCAAGACTTCTGACCGCTTCACCTTGGCCATTTTTAATCTGTAGTTCTGCTGTAAAAGAACGTATGTACCTGGGCCCGCCTACTATCCTTGGAAAGGTAAAATGATTGGCTAGAATCCAAAGTGTATTACATCTCAGGAAAAAAAAGCACCAAAATGTGCGCTGTTTTTCGGTCTGGTTACTACCATTTATGTCAGAACCAGTGCCATAATGGCATCGGATACCGGTACCCATCCCTACTTATGATCCTTCCAATGGTAATCACCTTATTCGCCAAATACCAAATATTGATTTTGTGATCTCCCTCACCTTTTGGCCAAAATACCATTTTTGCACACAAAATCGCCACATAATATTTTCTTAAACAATCCTCGTGGATAAACAACCCTGTGACCTTTCTTCTAGTACCACCCTTCAGTCAAACCGTTTAACACCTCCACCCACATGAGTATGAGAAAGTGTCTGCATGCTTGTTCACACTCTTACTTCTCCTTATAACAGCTGCTAGCAGGGTTTTAGCCTGTTACAACAGGTGTTGTCTTTTGCTTTTGGCATCTATACCTCCTCTTCCTTGGTTATTAACTGGCAGCCCTTTGCTTTGATTAAAGGACAAGTGTTTGCCACTCACAGCACTGCCTACAGGTGATGCTTGTTGTGGCAGCAGATGGTGTCATGTGTTGGCTTTGCTCCTGCTCTTATCATGGCAAAGTGGACGAGTCAGCTTATTTGTAAATGTAAACTTAATTTACCCAACACAAATAAACTACAACACAATGTGGGTATTATACGAGCTTAGCAACACTAGCCTCTGAATCCTGCACTTCCAGGTTGAAAGCCCCCCAAAGCCTTTTTGGTCATAAATACTGTCAGAAATATTTTTGTGAAAAAAAACTGTAATATTATTGCAGTTTTGAATGAACCTTCTCAGTCTGGATACAATTATTTACAATTTGGTTTTACAGGTTCCCTTGAAACAAATTTTAATTGTTGTGGTGCTATTAAAAAGGAGTGTAATTGCTCGCTCAGTGGAAAATGCTATTATGTTACACACTGCTAACTATTTTTTTAATAAATACATTTGGTAATCTAGTTGGAGTAAAGGAGGCATCATGCGTTCTAAATTAAATGTAAGGTTGGTGGTTTGATCCCAGCTCCTCCACTGGCCTTGTTGCTACAAATGCCAATAAATGCACTGGCTGAATTTGTCACTGTATCACAGATTTGTTTCTGCTAGTTAATTACAACCCATGCACTAAGGTTAAAGAAGAAAAAGCTGCAGCTGTTAAGTAAATGAGTTGGGTTCACATATGAAAATACAGAAGTGTTAATTTATTTTATTCAAACTTTATATATCCAGGGAAAAAAAATGAAAGTATTGAGATTAAAAATGTATTTTAAAAGTGTGTCCTGACCAAAAAGGCAGCAGTGGTGTACAATCATTTGGTCACACATGTTTTTAAAAAAAGGAATTAAATAATGAAAAGAATATTATGACATAATGATGCTTTGTGTAAATAATTAAGACCCAAATAAGAAAGTGGAAGTAACTATCAACAGGCAACAGTAATCACGGAATACCGGAAAGCAAAACTAAATAACAAATAACAAAGTAAACACTACCAACATGAACTGGTGTGTAACTGTCAGCTACTCATGCTTTTACGTATAGCAAAGAATCCATAACAATGTTCTTATTTGCTTTGTAAGCTACTTCTGCTGTGTTTCCCTTGCAAACACTAACCAAGTGAGGCTTGCCTGGCATCAACCTTAAATAGTTTGTATCCTTGAATTACTTTTTCATTTTTTTAGCTAGATAATTTATCAGCATGTCCCAAAAACTTCAAAGAAAAACATAAATAAAGACTGCCGTTTATAAGATGAATATTTTCAACCCCTAGGTGTCTGTTTTATAGAAACATTAAATCCCATTTAAATTCCTACAAAACCTGCATGTATATGCATAGCGGTTAAGTATTTAAACACTCAACTCCTTGCTGCCTTTTATGCACAGACTGACCACCCTTTATTACTCTGTAAAGAGCCTAAGGCTTTGCAGTCTTAAAGCAGCTACAATAGCTGTGAAGCACTAAATTGCCTAGCATCGTGCCTAAGCAAACTCGTCCACTTTGCTGCATACATTATCATATTTTTAAATCCACCTGATACACTTTTGGAACTAATTGACCACTTTCTGTGGAAATAAAGCATCAAGGACAAATAGGGAACACGCTCTTTCACACACTTTCAATATGACCTCAAGAGCACACACACACACACACACACGCCTGTCAAAGCCTTACACAGTTCAAAACTTAAATCTTCTAATTCTCCTGTGAGTACACTTCTCTCATATGTATGTTAATGAATCACTGTCTCAGCAAAACACACCCTCAGCAGCAAGGGAGTTTAAAGACCACCAGCGCTCAGTGAACCCTGGTGTCCCGAGAGATTTCCTGCCAAGACATGCCTCCTTTTTCTGTACCTGATATGTTTTTCTTCCTCAAGCCTGCATTAGCAAACGCCTTTGTCCACAGCTCTGGTGTTTGTAAATGGATATAGATAAACGCCTCCAATATGTCTCCAGTGTGAGTGACCCTGCATAATGCTAACTGAGCACATTGTCATGATTTTGTAAAAAAAAGTTTGGGGAAAAGTTGTTTCGGAATACAGCATCAATTTTGTCATTAAATACATTCAGATGGATGCGGTGAATAAAGCACAATATGATACTCTCAGGCAGTGTACTCAGCTAATAGCTCCAACATTTACTATCTGCCCAAACTCTTCTTAGAATATTTTCCATGTCTGGAATTGAATTAAAAACAACTTTATAATAAAGTGGCTCAAACTTGCCCACTTCCTGGGGCTGCAGATTGGGGATAAGATAGGTTGAATGTACCAATCGTGGTAGGGAGCATGTAGCATGTGACTTTTGTTATCTTGTCACATTTTTGTTCTAAGTGCATGTTGGGTATGAACAGTATTTAAAAAGAAGAAAAATGACACATTCTGAAAGGATAGTGTTAGAGTCATCACAATGGTGACCTAGACCTCAGTTATGCACCAAATAAGCAACTGCTTGATATTCTATATGTTTCAGAGTGACACACTTGTTATCATTTTTCTATTACAGTAACAGTTTTTGATAAATTCCATCCCTACATAGTTCACCCTGGATCAGGTCACAGAGGCAGCAGTCTAATCAGAGAAGCCCAGATCTTCTACTCCCTCCAGCTCTTCTAGGTGGGCACAGCCAAGTTGGAGTAATCTTTAAGTCGGCCATGCCTGCAACAGCTCACTTAGAAGAAATCATGGAGGCAACCTGAGCAGATGCTGTAACACCTCATCTGGATCTCCCCTCTGCCGCTTTTAGTTATGAGTGCAGGAATGCCCATATGGAAAAGAAATAGTAAAAACTTATATGACTTAACTCATGAAAGTGGCCACTTTCATGAGTAAATCATATAAGGCTTACATGATTTACTCATGAAAGTGGCCACTTTCTCATTACTTTCATATATTGTTTTAGTAAGTATCCAAAACATACAAGTTTCATTATATAATTTTTCAAGGGATCTTATATCTGTTTTTACTCTTGTATGCTTTTCATACAAGTTTCACACAAGACAGGTACAAACTTTATAAGATTTATATATAACTTTTCCATCTGCATCACTGCAGATGCTGATCCAGTCCATCCTTCACTCCTCACTCATTCTTTGTGAACAGGATCCCAAGATACTTGAACTCCTCCTTTTGTAACTAATTTCTAACCCGAGTGTACAATCCAGCCTTTTGGTGTACGAGGACCAGGACTTCAGACCTCACGCCACTTCAGACTTGGCTGCAAACCACCCATACCAGCTGGAGGTCTTTGCTCGGCAAGTCTGATAAAGTCCAGTATTTTATTCACTTTGTCCACCTGTATGTGGCAAGCGTGTTTTTACTGAAAAAAGACCTTTGCACGTGGTGGGTGTTTGTATGTCTGTGGGCTGACTTTGTCAACATGAAAGTGAAAGACATACAATGACATACAATGACCAAACTTTCTACATTTGTTGTTGAGGTGATCTTGAACCTTTACAGGCATTTTAGATGACAGTGAAACAAAGGTTGAGTATGAGCCCAACCTAATGATTGTTGAGAATGAATGAAAAAAAAAACTTTAACAAATGTCTAAAGAAACAAAGAAGGGTTGGTTGCAGCGAGGAATATACTGAGAGTAATGATTCAGATCTTTGTGGCTCTTAATGTTTCACAGTCATTTAGCTGACCCACCTACAACTGTTTCAGTTCATTCTCACAGTACTCATCTACAGAAATAGCTGCTGTCCATGAAGGAGCTCTCTGCAAATAGTCAATCTCATCTCAGAGGCCAATTTGATGCAAATCAGTCTCCCAAGTGGCCAAAAATGTGTTTACAGACAGTAATATTTCGGTTTTGTGTTCACTTGTTCTTTTACTCCTTAGACTAATCAATAATTCTGAATTTTTGCTGTTAATTTTATTTTAGGCCTTATAAGTCAACAGTAGTTCAGTTCAATAATTCAGCATGTTCCAGTACCAAAGTGGACGGTGTAGCTGATTGTGTCCAGCTACAGCAGCAGATACTATTACAAAAGGTGTTTACATGTCTGTGGGCAGATCAGATCTGTCTGTCTGTGCAATCAAGAAATTTTGCAGATATATAACTTAGAGCAAACCGAAGGCTGAATTTGAAGATGGGTAAGACATTAAGCTAGTTGCTGAGATTTGAAAATGCATTTAACTTTGCTGAGAAATAGTTGAGTGTGAGAAAAAAATCCATTTTTTAATGGTCACATGGGTTTGAAACCAAGACCCATATTTTTTCCTCCAATTTTGCCTCCTGTACCATCAACCAGTCTAATCTAAATAAAACAATGGATTATTTACAAAATGCATTGCCGTTTGTCTAATCTCTTGGCCTTGGTTGGCCAAGAAAATTAATCTGTTAATGGATTATCAGTGATTGCACAGCAACCGCTTTAAAGAATGAGATAAAGGCTCTCGGTTTTAAATGCACAAGCTCCCTTTTACTAATTTCTCTTTAATTAGTAACAAACAGCAGGAAAAAATGAGGAGACAACAAAGAAAAAGGGAAATTGATTCAGCATGACTAGGCTATTGCTTATGAGAAAACAGAACCTCATGAGATGAATTGCAGAATGGCAGATCGAGACGAAATACTGTTACTGTTAATCTGACTGTCTTCAGGTTTTACATGCAGTTACTGTCCCTCCATTTACAAAGGCAGAGGCGTCACCATGTGATTATTTTACATGTAGTTGTTTTTTCTTCTTCTGTGTAATAATATTCAACATTGCTATCAATACATTTGTCAAAAAATGCCTCTCTGTGCAAAATGGGTTTAAAAACATGAACAACTGTGGGATGCTGTTTGTCCGTGATTTGAACAAATCGTGGCAAGATCGGCCTGATATTATTTGTATCCCGCTGTAACTTTACTGTATACAGAGCTAACATCTCCAAAAAGTCAGGAGTAGTTAGTCATTACAAGAAGTGTTTGTGAACTAAAAATCAAGAATGTGGGATACTGTTTGTCTGTGATTTGAAGAGCCCAGCCCATGCTCCCAACAAAGGGAAAACCAATTCTGCAGGGGAGACCTACCTCGGCACTTGTGCAGGTGAAACCAAAGGGAAGATATACTTCACCATATTTTCTAGTCTTTGGCTTAGAATGAAGTTGGTTTGGAAACATATTCAGCTATGCTTCATCTCCTGCTTTGCGTTTGTGTGGGAGCCCCGTGCTAGCAGTGTCCAAGCGTTTAGTTTTTTTCCTTTTCTTACCGCGCACCCGGCTCTGCCCCCCCCCCCCAGGGGGCGGGCCCCACACTTTGGGAAGGTCTGGTTTAACCTAACATGCATGTTTGGAGAATGTGGGAGAAAATCCAAGCAGCTGTGGAGAATATGCAAACTCTGCACAGAAATGTTCCATCTAGATGGGAGTGAAAGTAATTAGAAAATATTGTCCACAGAGACCATGAAGCACGGGGAGTCTGAAGAGTCGCATCTTTTGGACAGGGTTGTGTGTTGGTTCATGGATTTAAAAAAAAAGATCTTATGTTGTTACAAAATCTCTTCTCCCGCAGCCTCATCTTCCTCTGGAGTCCACCCTTTGCTAAGGTGCCCATTTCTCAAAGTACTTGTCTTTTCTGTGAAGATGCTGCAGTCCATACAGATGCGCTGTCTTGCACATTCTTCCTTGCGCTTGTGTTTCTGCCTCTGGGCCCTTCTCTTTCATTTCGATCTTCTCAGCCACTTTTTAAACAGGTCCAGTTATGATAGCTGTTACGTCTGAAGGGTCAGCAGAGTGGCTGCCTTATCAACTCTACAGTTGAAGGGCTTTCTCTCTTTTGTCCCATGCATCTGCTCCATCTCTAAAAATTACTGAGATGTCCTTCTTGACAGTGAAAGATGTCATCTTTGTCTCTTTTTCACTGATATCCGAGCTTGCATCTTATAAACTTTTACTATGTGCAGGACTGTCTCCTGTACACCTCTGCATAGCCTGCAGGTTGGGTACTGTCAGCTGTTATAGAGTCCTGCCTCTATGAAGCTGGAGCTTAGGGCCTGTTTTTGTGTAGCCATAATCAGAGCTTTTGTGCTGTCTGTTAGGCCAACCTTTTCTTGCCACTGCTGTTCTTGATGTCAGGAACTTCCTTGGTCTGTCAGTGGCACATCCAGTGGAGGGGATTAGTTTCTCCTTCTGTTCATTGTCACTGTCTGTCTTCAGCTGCCTAAGGCGCCCATCTAAGGGGAGGCCTTGTTCCTGATATATTAGATGTTATTTGTTTTTTCCTGGATCGTGGCTCTGACACTCACCAATCATCGCCCTCCCTCTTTTCATTGCTCTGAGAGCTTCAGGCTGCTGGACTTTGAGTGGAACTCCCGGTGCTTTGTTTTTCTGTCTTGACATTAGTGGCATCTATCTCTGCATGTGGCTTAACCAGCTTCTCAGCACCTGTGTTACTCACTAGAGCTGTTTGGCCGTGGCTACGCTTTTAGTATCATTCATGTTGACATTTGTGGAATACGGGTACTTGGAGTTGTCCTGTATATACTGGTTCACCATCCTTCTATCTGCCACCATTTGGCCACAGTCATATATATGCTTCCTTTTGCAGTTGGGTCAGGAAAGTTATCCGACTTAAAACAATGCCAAATCAAACAAGCAGTGTCGTTGCTGGTGACCTCTTGTCACATGGGAGCAGCTGAAAGTAGCATGTTTGTTCAAAAGTGGGTGTGGTGTGACCGATGAGTACCCAATTTTCATGTAATAACAATGATTCAGTCCTCATAAATTGGAACGTCGCCATGTTGATAACTGTAGACGCTGGTATTATATCATTTTACGGCATCATTCTCTACACTGCTTTATATTCTGCTGCACAGCTGTCATCTTGTTACACTGATTCAAAAGCTTCAGATTAAGCAAGTGACTACAATTTGGATACCCACTGCCACAAATGCACGTCTTTGGATATGCACGTCTGCCATCTGCACACAAAAGACTTGATTACAGTATTGCTTTGTGTTTGTCTTGGCTGTGTTGATAATGATTGCTCAAAACACCCATCATCTTGTAGAAGAGAACTGTATCAAGATTGCTTTGTTAATGGTCACAAAAGGACAAGATGATGAGGATTGAACTGTCTCTTGGTCTTCATCAGTTTCAACGATGCAATCTGGGCCGAGAATATTGAAAGCTTTCTATCAGGCACTGAAAGAATTTAATAAACAAAACTTTATTCTTGTAAGAAAGTTTCATCTGAATGTGTAAATAAGTTGCACATTTTTTCCCTAAATTGTCACGGTCCTGGGTCGTGACCCAGTGTTTTGTGTTGTTTATTATTAATAGTCTTTGTTTTTGTCTTATTTACAGTCTCTTGTCTTTGGTTTCAGTGTTATTTAGAGTTCTTTGTCATGGTCCTGGGTCGGTGACCCAGCGCTTTCATTTTCTAGTTTATGATGATGATGATTATTATTGTTTGAGTTCTGTGTGTTATATTTGGTCTGCCTTTGAGTCTGTCTCTGTCTATGGTGTCACCCCATCTGTTTGTGAATCTGTCTGTTTAGTTCAATGTCTTGCCTGGTTCCATGTGTCTGAGTTTCCTGTTTTATTGTGAAGGTTTGTGTCATATGTGAGTGTGCTCAGTTACGTTTCCCCTGTCTCGTCAGCTGTGATTTCTCCCAGGTGTGTTCCCCTTCTGTCTCTCATCCCTTGATTACTGCCGTCTGTGTATTTAAGCCCTGTGTTTCTCTGTGTCAGTGTCGCGTCGTACCCTCAACTAGCTGTGTGGTCTGCTTCTATGTTCCTAGTGTTTGGTCTCCTGCTCCAGTTTAGTGTTTCTTTCCAGTGTTTCAGTCCTTGGTTCCTCTGTTCTGACTTTTGGTTTTCTTTTGGTGAGTTTAGTTGTACGAGGTTTTTCCCAGCAATAAAGCTGCGCCTTAAGTTTCACTTCCGTGTCTGAGTTCTGCATTTTGGGTCCACCACTCCTGCTTGCCTGCCACACAGCGATTCATGACATTCTTAGTCTTTTGGTTTCTGTCTCTCTGTTCCATGTTTGCTCTGTCGCCCCTATCATCCATATCTCCTTGTCAAGTTTGTGTCTCTGTGTTATGTTTCCCGTTTTACTTTGACAGTCTGCATCTGTGTCAGTTTTACTTCCCCTTGGTCTCGTCATTCAAGGGGTGCATCCTTTGGAGGCCGCATTTGAAGGCTGATTACTTCACAGCGACGCGACATAGGCTGTCCCAATTTGAAGACTGCTCCAAATACGGCTGACAAATTCGTTCTTCATTTCCCCGAATTTGAAGAATGAGTCGGGTGCATCCTTCATGGCCTAAACTATCCCAGAGGAGCGCGGCTGAAGAGTTTGAAATATTACTCTTTCAAGATATTTTCAGGCGAGAATGTAGGTGTGTAAACTTCAAATATCTGCTCGATTTATCAATATATCACATATTTGCAAAAGTGCTCTAATGTTTTTGGAGACGTTTGTTACCCACCAGCTCAAAAGCTGACTGGGAGGTCAAGACTCACTGGAGCCAGCGAGAACAGCGCTCTCCCGGCACATCATTTTCAAACACCCCTCGGTCTTTTGCTACTCAGGTTAAACATGATATATAAGTCACTTAGATAACTTAAAAATGTTATTGTTTGGCTTTTTTTTTTGTGTGCTTTATTTGTTTGCAAGTAAATCGGTTTGGCTGAGATTAAAGTTATAGTTTTCACACAGCTGAATAAATGTCAAACCGAGAACCAAGGTTATTATCGTTAACGAAAACTAACGAAATAACGAAAACTAGAAGTGAAAAAACGTTTTCGTTAACGGAAATAAAAATAAAAACAAAAAAAGGAAAACTAACTAAAACTGTAATGAGTGTTCACAAAACTAACTAAAATTAACTGAATTTATAGCAAAAATGTGTTTAGTTTTCATTGATGTGTGCGTGTCATACAATAGTCAAGGGTGAAAATGAAGTTTAGTTTCCAGATTTTTTTCTTGCTGTGTCTCATTATGCCAGCAGGTGGCAGTACGTTAGTCGAGTCGTCTGTGTTGCTGTTCCGTCCACGCACAGAATCATGTCAGGAAAAGTCGGGAGAAAGCGCCAGAGTCCAATTTGGGATTACTTTGAATATGACTGTGTTTTGGATGAAGCAAGTGTCTTGTAGTGGAAAGAGACAAATTATGAGGGACATTTCTAAAGGGAAAAAAATCCCACAAACCTTAAAGTGCACTTGAAAAGCTCACACAAGAAGGCTAACCTAGCTTACCTTGAGAAGGTAAGGAGCAGACTCAACCCTCATCCCCAGAAACAGAAGCTAACCCCAGGTAAGGCAGCGTGATGCATCCCGGGACAACAGGACGGGGATATCTACATAACTGTGTGAGTCAATTGCCTTCAAAAAGTTTATCAATTCACTTGAACCAAAATTACGAACACCCGGTTCTTCAAGAGTTAATAGTCTCATTGCGGCCAAGATATACATTTTATAGTTGCCTGGTATCAATGGTTGTTCATCTGCCTTTATTTATTTATTTAAAGAACCCATAGGTGGGAATGTGAGTAGTCTGTCTCTGCGTGTTAGCCCTGCGACAGACAGGCGACCTGTCCAGGGTGCAGGGTCTGGTAGCTGGAATAGCAACATACCCAAGGATAAGCAGAAGAGAATGACTGATATGATGAAACTGGGATTTTGTTACACTTAATTATTGCAAACAACTAAAACTATAACTGAAACTAATCAAAACTAAACTGAAACTAAGGATTTTCAAAAAAAATAAAAACTAAAATAAACTAGCAAACAATTGGTAAAAACTAATTAAAACTGATATAAAATTGAAAATCTGAAGTCAAAGCTAAATAAAAATAAAAACTAATGAAAATTGCAAAACTATTAAAACCCTGACGAGAACTGATTAAACAGAAGTGTGAGATGGTAGAGAATTTACTCCAGTGTCCTGTTATATTTTAGATAGCAAGGAGCACATAGCTGAGTTTATTAAACTCCACCGAGACAGTGGTGTCGCAAATCTGAAGGCTAGAGCATCCCATTTCACAGCCTCGCACTTCCGGCCGTCTTGGTCTTCGGAGGACCTTCGCAGTCTCCGTGGGCGGGTCCTCCGAAGGATGCAGCCCCTGAATTGAGATACAGCCTTTGATTACTCCTAGCTGTGCTCTTCCCTCTTCTGTGTCTCATTCCCTCATTATCCCTCTGTGTATTTAAGCCAAGGGCGTAGATTTGGCATGGACGGAAGGGACATGTCCCCGCCAATATTGAGC